>NW_006400726.1:0-2856 GCF_000299155.1 Elephantulus edwardii | reverse complement strand
TGAGATAGTTAACAGTTTTAGTTTACTTGACTCCACAGTTAAAACTCTTAGTACCAGCAGCCATGAAATCAAGAGCTGAATTGCATTGGGAAAGTCAGCTGTCAGGGACCTCTCCAGAGTACTGAAAAGCAACGACGTCAGGCTGGAGACTAAGGTGCATATGATCTGGGCTATAGTCTTCACAATTGCATGCTATGCATCAGAGAGTTGGACAGTGACTAGGGATGACAGAAAGAGAATTGATGTCTTTGAGCTGTGGTGCTGGAGAAGAGTGTTGACTATACCATGGCCTGCAAGGATAACAAACAGGTTTGTTCTGGAGAGGGTGAAGCTGGACTGCTCTTTGGAATAAAGGATACTGAAGCTTCGTCTGACATACTTTGGGCATGTTACACAGAGGGACCAGTTCTTGGAGAGGGACATCACGTTTGGGAGAGTGGACAGTGCAGGAGATGAAAACGCTTGATGAGTGATCGGGGTGGTGGGAGTCGGTGTGTTGGAGACAGTGAAATTGGAGGAGACAGTGAAATTGGCACAGGATAGAGCAGGATTTAGGGCTCTTGCACATAGGGTCGCTATGAGTTGCAAGAGACTAGACAACACATAACAACAACAGCAGCAACAGGGTTCTTCCCCTGCTCTGTTTGGAAAACAGCTTCTTAATCTAGATACAGGTTTCCCATGTGCACAATTAAGTGTTCTTGGACTCCAATTCTTCTCAATGTTAGTAACAACTTGTTACAATCTTTTGTACAGCCAATAAAGCATAAATGGACATTCTTCTGATATTCTTTACTCTCAGCCAGGATCCATCCAACATCAGCAATGATATCCCTGGTGCCATGCCCTCCTCTAAATCCTGCTTAAACTTCTGGCAGTTCCCCAACTATGTACTGCTCTTGCTGTTTTTGAATCATCTTCAGGAATATCTGGCTTGCATGTGATATTAATGATACCGTTCAATAGTGTCCATGTTCTATTGGATCACCTATCTTGGGAATGGGAACAAATATGGATCTCTTCTAATCTGTTGGCTAGACAGCTGTCCTCCAAATTTCCTGGAATAGACGGGTGATCATAACCAGGGCTGCATCTGTCCATTGAAACGTATCAATTAGTATCCTATTGATTCCTGAGGCTTTGTTTTTTGCCAATACCGTCAATGCAGCTTCACTTTTCTCCTCCACTGCCACTGGCTCCTGCTCCATGGCATTTCCTGAAATTTTTCAGTGTCAGTCAATTCTTTTTGGTTGTGACCCTGTGTATTCCCTCCATTTTCTTTTGATGCTTCCTTTCCTTGGTCATTCAACATATTGGCCATAGCAACTTTGAATATTGTGACTCGAGGCTTAAATCTGTTTTTCAGTTCTCTTAGCTTGAGAAATGCAGAGTGAGTTCTTCCCTTCTTATTCTCCAATTCCAGCTCTCTGCACATTTCATTATAATACTTTGCTTTGTCTTCTCGAGCTGTTCTTTGAAATCTTCTGTTCAGCTCTTTTACTTTGGCATCTTTCCCCTTTGTTTTGGCTTCTCTACCTTTAGTGCCCTTTTCAGAGTCTTCTGAAGACATCCATTTCAGTTTTTTATTTCCCCCAACTCTGTAATGACCTTTTGCTCTTCATGGATGATGATATCCTTGATGTCATCACACAATTTATCTAATCTTTGATCGTTGGTGTTCAATGCTTCAAATCTATTCTTAAGATGATCTTGAAATTTGGGTAGAATAGACTTAAGATCATATTTTGGTTCTTGTGGAGCTGTCCTAATTGTCTTTGGCGTCAATTTGAACTTACACATAAGTAACTGATGGTCTGTTCCACAGTCTGCCCCTGGCTTAATTTTGACTGTTGACAATGGGCTTCTCCAAATGATTCCTTTCACAGATGCAGTTAATTTGATTCCTATAAAGTCCATAAAGTAAGGTCCATGTGTAAAGTTGCCATTTGTGTTTTTTTAAAAATATATTTGCAATGAGTAAGTCACTGAACAGACAAAATTCTATCATTGTATTTGCAGCCTCATTTCTATCACCAACTCCATACTTTGCAACTACCATTCTTTCTTCTTTGTTTCCAACTTTTGCATTCCAGTCACCAGTTATCATTAGTGCATCTTGACTGCATGTTTGGTTAATTTTGGACTACAAAATTTGGAAAAATTCCCCAGTAACAATACCAATTTCAACAAAACAGCAAACAATAAATGCTGGTGAGGTTGTGGAAAGATTGGAACCCTTATTCACTGCTGGACGGAGTGTAAAAAGGTGCAACCACTATGGAAAGCAGTTTGGTGCTTTCTCAAAAAGTTGGAAATAGAAATAAGATTTAATCCAAAAATGCCACTACTGGGAATATATCCTAAAGAAACCATAACCACCATCCAAACAGATATATGCACATCCATGTTTATTGCTACATTATTTACAATTGCAAAGAGATGGAAGCAACCCAAGTGCCCATCAACAAATGGATGGATAGAAAAACCATAGTATATTCATACAATGGAATACTAAGTAGGACTGAAAAACAACAAACTCCTAAAGCATTACACAATGGGGGACCCTGGAGGACATCATGCTGAGTGAAATATCTGTCAAAAAAGGATAAATACTGCATAGCACCATTATTATAAAGCAGGTCTGACATGGGGGCATTGGAAGGAGACAAGGATAAGATCGGATAGATAATGACCATTGCATTGGAACAGATGAAGGAAAGAATTGTCTAAAAGGAATATATGATTAGGCTTTATACGAATGACAACAGCCCAGAATAAGAGGTATATCATTGCAAAGAGGACTGGGGGAGGGAGGTAAATGTCTAACTGTAACAATGAATAAATATTTTAAAAAAA
>NW_006400725.1:8888-15470 GCF_000299155.1 Elephantulus edwardii | reverse complement strand
CTTCCTTATTACTAGCTATGCATTCAAGAGGTGGACAATAAAGATGACAGAAAAAGAATTGATGCCTTTGAGCTGTGGTGTTGGAGAGGAGCACTGACTATTCCATGGATGGCCAAGAGAATGAACAGGTATGTCTTGGAGAGGGTGCAAACTGAGTGCTCTTTGGAGGCAAGAATGATGAGGCTTTACCTCACGTTCTTTGGACATGTTGCTATGAGGTGCTGTTCCTTGGAGAAGGACATGATGTTGGGAAGGGTGGAGGGTTAGCAAAGGAGAGAAAGACCCTCAAGTAGGCAGACTGATAAGGTGACTGTGACAATGGTCTCTTGTGTGTGTCAGGAAGTGAGAGGAACTTTTGTTCATAGGGTAGCTATAAATTGTATTCACCTCAACGGCACCTAACAACAACAGTTGTTCTGCAGAGACAGGACATAACACTTTGCTCCCTTAAAGATTACAACCTAGAATATTCTATGAGAAAATCCTACTCCTCTGACATTGTATTGCTTTGTGCTGGAAGTCAATAGTATCTGCAAAAGAGAGACAATTATGTACACATGTGGGCAGCAATTCAATGTAGAATACTCTAAACAGAGACAGTGACTGAAATCTAAAGCTGCTACTCAGGAGAAGGATGGACAATCTCCCGTGCAATTATTGCCTCTGAAAACTCTTTGGTTTTTTTGATGGGTCAGCCATGTGTCAGTTTTGTATACTGAAAAAATAACTCATGAAGCCAGACTTTATGAAGAAAAATGTGGCATCAGAATCAGAGGAAGACTCATCAACAACATGCGCTATGCAGATGACATAACCTTGCTTGCTGAAAGCTAAGAGGACCTGAAGTGCTTGTTGCTGAAGATCAAAGACTACAGCCTTCGATATGGATTGCGTCTTAACATCATGTGGGCAACATCATGATAGGTGGAGAAAGGATTGAAATTGTTAATGATTTCATCTTGCTTGGATCCACAAATAACACCTTTAGTATCAGCAGTCAGAAGATAAGGAGAGGCATTGCTTTGGGCAAGTTCAAGATTAGGGACTTCTCTAAAATACCAAAAAGCAGTAATATTTGTTTGAAGACTAAGATATACCTGATTTGGGCCATGATATTTTCAGTTACATGCTATGCATCTGAAAGCTGGACAGTGAATAAGTATCAGAGAAGAACCTTTGAGTTTTGATGTTGGAGAAGTTTACTGAATATCCTTCAGACTGCCTAAAGAACAAACAAGTATGTCTTGGAAATGGTGCAGCCAGAGTGTTCTTTAGATCGATAGCAAAACTTCATCTCTTATACTTTGGATGTGTTGCTAGGAGAGGCTATTCTTTGGACAAGGATACCATTCTTGGAAGGGTCGAGGGTCATCAAAAGAGAGGACGACCTCCCATCAGTTTAGATTTACACACTGACTAGCAATGAGCTCAAGTGTATCAGAGATGGTGAGGATGGCACAGGATAGGGCAGGATTCAGAACTGTTGCTCGTAGGATCGCTATGAGTTGTGCTCAACTCAACAGCACCTAACAACAACAATTAGGAGTACAGAATTTATTTACTAATTTGCTGTATTGGGGCTGAGAGAAGATGGGAGACAATGACTTGCATGGTGCAGCTTACTTAATAATTTGTGTATGTGTATGCTCTCATATGAGTTTGCTATAATTTGGAGTCCACTCTATAATACCCATGATTACATAGGGCTCATCTGAATAATTTAGAATATTTGTCTTATGTTAAGTGCCCTAATTCAGTGACATATGCAAAGTTCATTTGTTATGTAAAGTAACCTATTCATCAACTTTAGGCATTGGGAGGTGGACAGTTGTAGGAGGTAATTTTATTGCCCACTACAGCATGAGATAAATTTTTGGACATAGAATAAAGAGGAAGGATCACAATAATATTTCCAATTGGTCTTACTTTTTGGTGATTATCTAAGGACACACTGCCATGATTCTGTAAAGAACAATTTGCTTTCATTTTTTAAATTGGACTCATTCTTTTTTTTTTTTTAATGCCCATAGGGAATTCATTGCAATTTTTAAGGCACATGATTTGAATCCACTAGATGCTCCATGTCAAGAAAGGATGTGCAGTCTCCTCCCATGTGGTTTACAGCCTCCTAAAACCCACTGGAGGGTCAGCTGTGAGTTTGTTCCAATCTGACAGCAAACAACAAGGGGCAGGGGGCAAACCTATACAGGATCCCTTGAATTTTTACTAGATAGTTAGAGGACTTATTATTTGGGTGTTTGTTTAATTTTGTTTTTATGGCTTTGGAAAATAGCAATTTTCAGCAGGATTTTTAACCAACTCCTAAGTGCAAATTTAATGAAGCCTAAGGAGGTACTTTTCAAACTTTATTGTGCATATAAATCACCTGGGGATCTGATTAAAGTGCAAATTCTGATTTATTGGATGAAGGATGCAACCACCTGAAATCCCACTTTTCTAATGTGCTCCCCTGTGGTGCACAGCTGTTTGTCTGAGGACCACATCTCCAGTAGCAAAGGTCTAGATTTCTGCCAGAAATTCTCCTAACACATACAGAAGAATATGTGCAGTGCATAATTCTGGGAAGAAGGCAACCATTAGTCCATGAAGATTACAATATGGGTTGTGTGTAGAGGTGAACAGTGTATATAGGTGAAATGTTTTACAAACTAGTTATTGTTTCCTTCAGAGAAAGCTTAATGACCATTTCTTTTTTTTTTTTTTTAAGATTAAGGACCATAGAATATAAAAGGCATTGCTGCAAGAGAATTTATCTAATCTGTATTAGAAAAATTGGAGATTTTCATTCCTCTACGGATGGAAAAGAGATTGCGGTTGTTAACAATTTCAGCTTGTTTGGTTTCCCCAATCAACACTCTTGACACTAGCAGTCAGGAAATCATAAGATGAATTACATTGGTGTTAAAGAGCAATTTTGTCAGTCTAGAGACTAAGGTGTGCCTGATTCAGGCCATGATCTTTGCATTACTTGCTATGCATCATAGAGCTGGAAAATGACTAAGGATGACAGAAAAGAATTTGCCTTTGAGTTGTGATGCTGGAGAAGAGTATTGAACATACCATAGTTCACCTGGAGAACAAATAGGTCTGTCTCGGAGAGGGTGAAACCAAGTTTCTTCTTGGAAGCAAGGATTTTGAAATACTATCTCACATACTTTGGGCACATGACCTGAAGAGACAAGCCCCTGGAGAAGGACATCACGCTTAAAAGAGTGGAGGGACAGCTCAAGGAAAGAAGACCTTGGCCAAGATGGATTGACACCATACTGGGTAGTGGGACTAGTTGTGTCAGAATCAGTAGGATTGGCTCAGGATAGGGCAGGGTTCACGTCTATTGTACATAGGGTCATTATGAGTCGCAAGCAATCGATGGCACATAACAACAAAAGCAACAGACATCATTAGCAGTTGTTGTTATGTGCCGTTAAGTCGCTTGCGACTCATAGCAACCCTATGTACAACAGCCCTAAACTCTGCTCTATCCTGTGCCACTCGCACCCATACCGATACACCCATCCTGATTACCCCAGTCACTGAATCAGTCCACCTCATAGAGGGCCTTCCCCTTCTGAACTGTCCCTCCTCCCTACCAAGCATGATGTCTCTCTCCAAGGACCGGTCCCTCCTTACAACATGTCCAAAGTATGTTAGACAGAGTCTCAGAATCCTTGCCTCCAGGGAGCCTCCCTGTTTAATCCTTTCCAGGATGAATCTGTTTGTTTTCCTAGCAGTCCATGGTACTCTCAATACTCTTCTCCAGCACCACAGCTCAAAGGCACCAATTCTCCTTCTATACTCCTTAGTCATTGTCCAACTCTCTGGTTCATAACAAGTGTTAGCAAAGACCATGGCCTGTATCAGATGCACCTTAGTCTCCAGAGAGATGCTATTGCTCTTTAGTACTTTGGAGAGGTCTCTAACAGCAGACTTTCCCATGGCAATACATCTTTTAAGACTGTTTTTATCCCGTCAAAAACTTTCCAGTTACTGAAGCAATTGGGCCAATGGTGTGTTATAACTGTCCGCAATAAGCGTCATGAAATATTTAACAATATGGGAGCTGATTGATAAACCTTTGGTAGCTTAATAATTATGTTGCGATCTTTCACATCATGAAAATTGTTAAGTGTAAGGAGTTAGAGTTTTCCTGACCCTTCTGCCTCTCCCTTTCCTCCTACCTCTCTCCACTCCAAAGCGTTAGTTTACTAGTACACTACTGCCATGAAACTACTGTTCATTTTTAATTTGTTTCGATAACCAACAGGCAGATGGATCTAGTCTTGGTTTTTTCATTGCTACACTTGGATTTATACACTGTCAACGGCTCCCACTGTATTAATACAACTTTATGTGTGGAAGTGGCTTCCCAAGGCATCCTGTAAGTCTGACTTTCTTCTGGTTTCCTAGAGCCGAGATGCTGTTTTTGACTGTAAGTGAGTTTCCCAGAAGTAATCTAATGTACTCTATAATCACACACTCAACCTCAATTGTTAGGCTTTTCTCGGGAGATGTTCCAAGATCATCTTGGAATGGGCCATTTATCTAAAATCACTCTTTCAGAGAGAAAGTTGGACCAGTCATGATATTCATTCTGCCTTTTATGGTCTAATCCTGAGAGTCATCTGAGAAGGTGAGGGTTCAAGTTTAAAAAACTTGGCCTCAAGGTGCAGCTGGAAGAGCAGATGAAAATACTGCTGTAGTGATACACTTATAAAATGTAGGAGGGATTATGAACTGATAGGGAATATGGTGATGGAACAAGGGAAAGAATATAAAGGTCATAGTTTACCAGGAGGCACAAAATTTGTTGGTTGAACTTCAATGTTTTGTATACCATTCATTAAACAATTATAGTACTAGATTGCTTATAGGGAAATTGTACAAATATTATCTGAAAGTGACCCTTAAAGAAACTTTATCAATTTTGCAGGTTACAATTAACCTTACAAATGAATTGAGGTTTTATTGTTGCTGCTATGCGCCTTTGAGTCAACTGCAACTCAGTGACCCTATGCACAAATTGCTCTGAACCCTGACCTAGTCTAAGCCAGTCTCACTTCCTCCGACACACCTAACACCATTACCCCAGTTACTGTGTCAATTTATCTCATCTGTAGTCTTCTCCTGCACTATCCCTCCACCCTTCCAAGCATGATGTCCTTCCCCAAGGAAGGTCCCTCCTAGCCACATGCCAAAGTGAGACAGAGCTTAAAAATCCTTACCTAAAAGGAGCAAGTTGACAGAACTTTTTGTTCTCTTGGCAGTACATGATATGCTCAATACTCTTTTTCTAGCACCACAACTCAAAAGCATTAATTCTTCTCTGTCACTTTTAGTCTTTCTCTAGCTCTTTGATGTGTAGCAAGTAATTGTGAAGACCTGGGCCAGGTGCACCTTAGTCTCTTAACTAACATCATTGCTCTTTAGCACTCTGAGGAGGTCCATGACAGCAGATTTTCCCAATGCAATTCATCTTTTGATTTCCTGACTCCTCGTATTAATATATTCATATTTTCTAAAGAAGATAAGGTTAGAAGGCTTTAAGTGACTTCCTTAAAATTTATAAAGCTATTATGAGACCAAGCTTAGACCAAAGGCTGTTGTTTACTAGAGGCCTGCTATTTAAGAAGTGTACCAAAAAAGATGTGGCTGATACTAAAATAGTGCAGAAAGTACCATGACCAAGAGCCAATGGTAATGAAGGAAGAAGTTCAAGCTGCACTGAAGGCACTGACAAAAAAATAAGAATCAAGAAATTGATGGGACATTAATTGATGTGTTTCAAATGACAGATCCAGTCTTGGACAGGCTCATCAGTCAGTGCCAGGAAATTTGAAGGACAGACAGCTGCCTGACAAATTGATCCATAGTTGTTCCCATTCCAAATAAGAATGATCCAACAGAATATGGAAATTATGGGAAAATAACATTTATATCACATGCAAACAAAATAATTCTGAAGATCATTAAAACAACTAGAACAGTACATAGAGAACTACCAGAAGGTCAAGATGGGTTTAGAAGAGGCCATGGTGGCATCATTGTTGATGTCAGATAGATCCTGGCTGGAAGAAGAGAATATCAGAAGAATGTCTATTTGTGCTTTATAGACTATGCAAAGATGTTTAACTGTGTGGACTATAACAATTGATGGTTAACATTGAGAAGAACTGGAATCCCAGAATACAATAATTGTGCTCATGCAAAACCGATACCTAGACCAAGAGGCAGTTGTTTGAACAGAGCAAGGAAACATTAGATGGTTTAAAATTAAGAAAAGTATGTGCAGGGAAACACTGCATGGTTAAAAATTAAGAAGGGAGTGTGTCAGGGTTTATTCTTTCTGCATCTCTATTCAATCTGTATGCTGAGCAAGTTATTTGAGAAGCTGGACTATATAAAGAGGAATGTGGCATGAGGATCAGAGGCAGGCTCATTAATAACCTGTGTTATGCAAATGGCACAACCTTGCTTGCTGAAAGTGAGAAGGACTTGTTGCAGAAAATCAAGGAATGCAGCCTTCAATATGGATTGCAACTCAGTATCAAGAAAACAAAGATT
>NW_006400725.1:5720-6763 GCF_000299155.1 Elephantulus edwardii | reverse complement strand
GATGATTTTGAAATTCAGGTGGGATAGACTCAAGGTCAAATTTTGGTTCCTATAGACTTAACTTAATTTTCCTCAGCTTCAACTTGAACCTGCATATGAGTAGTTTGTGGTCTGTTCCACAATCAGCATCTGGCCTAGTTTTCACAGCTGATATTGAGCTTCTCCAGTCACCAAGTCCATGTTTTCCAACTGCTGATCCTTCTTCTCTATTCCCAACTTTTACATTCCAGTCACCCATTATTATGAATACCTCTTGATTGCATGTTTGATCAGTCTCCGACTGCAAATGTTGGTAGAAATCTTCTATTTCCTCCTCTTTGGCTCTGGTTGATGGTGCATATATTTGAACATTGGTGGTATGGTATTCACTGGACTTCCTTGTGTGTGTATTGACATTATCCTGTCACTCACAACACTGTCTTTCAAGACTGATCTAGAAATTACTTTTTTGACTATGAAAGCAACTCATTTTTCCTCACTTCTCCATCTACAGTATAGTAGATAATATGATCCTCTGATTCAAAATGTCCCAAGCCAGTCCATCTCATTTCACCAATACCTAGTATGTAAATACTTATGCATTCCATTTTCCTGTTAACAACATCCAATTTTCCTGCATTCATGGTACTGACATACCATGTTCCAGTCACTAGTGTCTGCTTACAGCTGTTCCTCCTCCTATGTGTCTCCATACTTGAGGGCTCAGCCTCAGTTGCCATATCTGCTCGTCTAAATGTGCTCTGTTATACACAGGATTTTCAAAGGCGTGCTATTTCAGAAGTGGATGGTCAATCCTTCTTCCTAGTCTGCCTTAATTTGATTGCTCAGATTTAGAACATTATCTGGCAGACAAGCATTTTACAGAAAAGAGCAGGCTAGAGATATTTCCCAGTTGTTGTTGTTGTTGTTGTTGTTATGTGCCATCGAGTCATTTGCGACTCATAGTGACCCTATGTACAACAGCCCTAAGCCATGCTCTATCCTGTGCCAATCTCATTGCCTCTGACACACCCACCCGATTACCCCAGTCACTGAATCAATCC
>NW_006400725.1:1757-4027 GCF_000299155.1 Elephantulus edwardii | reverse complement strand
CAGGTGTGTATTGATCCACCCCCATTCCCTGTTCTACCAGCGTTTACATCTACTTCAACCTACTCCATTCAACAACAATGTCCCCTCTGCAGCCCTTGAAGTGATGGCCTATCTGTCAATCTTTCTGGGCTTCTGTGATTCCTAATGCCTCAAGCTGCTGGCAGTTTTTTCTTCTAAGAGCAGTATCTCTTGACGTCAGGAGTTTTGAACTTCTGCTCCAGGACTGATTTCTTGTGCCATTTATGCTACAAAAGTTTTTCCAGGCTTATATATACAATTTTTTTTTTAGGGGGGAACACAACAATTCATTCTATGACATAGAGAAATAAAACCAGGATATCTATTTCACAACTTGTGTGCAATTTTTATAGACTTCAATTCTTCCTCAAACTCTTTTTTCATAAACTCCTTTGAGAGTTGTGGGGAGGAGAAAAGAAAACATTGTGACTGGGCTAGGGAGAAAGTGCAGGAAACTAGTTGTCTTTTTTTTTTTAAAAAAAAAAACAAACAAAAAAACACCAAAGTATTCTTCTTTTAGACTACATCAGAACACTGCTTCATCTAAGACTAGACATCTCAATATAAGTATTTTCCCTAATGCAATATATTGTTGTTGTTAGATGCCTTTGACTCAAGTGTAATTCATAATGACCTTCTGAGCAGTGGACCTGAACCCTGTCCTACCCTGTGCCATCATCATCTCAGACCACTTGAGCCACTACTCTGGTCACTGTGTCAAACCTCCTTGTCAAGGGTCTTCTTCTCTTTCACTGGGCCTTCATCTTTCTAAGCAGGCTGTCTCTTTTCAAGGAATAGCCTCTCCTAGCAGCATGTTCAAAGTGTAAGAGATGAAGCTTCATCATCTTTGCCTCCAAGGAGCACTCTCCATGAAATCTCTGTTTGTTCCCTGGCAGTCTATGAGATTCTCTCATATAACTATGGAATTCAAAAGGTAAATTTTTGAAATCCTGAGCTTCTGAATGTTAGCAATTTAAAAAAAATGCTTTCATACATCTCCTCCTTAAAAGAAATTTCATGATGGATCTCTTTCGAAGAGTCACTTGTTCTTTCTTCTTCCTAAGTGAAATCAATCCTTCATTTTCATGAAAATTTCCCCATCCATTACACTCCTTTTCCACCACTTTACTAAGCTAATCTCAAGACACACAAGTAATTTACATCCAAGTTGGACAACTTTGAACTTTCTTTGTTGGAAGGAGAAATTGGATTGAACAACATTAAGAATTGTCCAGGTGGTCCATAAAAAAATAAGTGAACGTGTTTTAGCCACTGTTTCTCAAATGTGGGAAAACACCATTAGTTTTGACCTTTTGGTAGCCAGTAAGAAAAATGATATTAATTTTGATGACACAGTGGATTAAACTTCCAGGTTACCAGCTTAAAGATCAGTGGTTCGAATTCATTCGTTTCTTTGAGAGAAAGAAAAGGGTAGTTTGTTCCATAAACATTTATAGTCTCAGAATTTATGTAGGACTGTTCTGCTTTGTCCTGTAGGGTCGCTGTAAGTCAGAATGGGTTTGATAAAGTACTGTGTGGGTATAATGAATGTCAGGTAGCCAGTACAGAAAAGCTGCTGAATCTTACTGAGGGACCAGAACTAGACAAAGATAAGTAGTTTGTTGCATTTTGATTTTTGGGGTTTTTTTTTACCTCATCATTATTATTTTTATATCAGAGGAATGTCTATCTGTGTTTCATTGATTATGCAAAGGCATTTGACTGTGTGGATCATAACAAACTGGCTGACTCTGTGACGAATAGGAATCCTAGAATACTTGATCATGCTAATGCGAAACCTGTATTTGGATCAGGAGGCAGTTGTCAGAACAGAGTAAGGAAACACTGCATGGTTCAAAATTGGGAAGGGTGTATACCAGGAATGTGTCCTATCTCCATACCTTTTCAACCCATATGCAGAACAGATTATCTGGGAGGCTGGGCTCTATGAGGAGAATTGTGGCATCAGGATTGGTGGAAGATTCATCAACAATCTGCATTATGCAGATGACACAACCCTGCTTACTGAAATGGAGGAGGACCTGAAGCGCTTTGCTGCAGAGGGTCAAGAACTGCAGCCTTCAATATGGATTGAGGCTCAATATCAAGAAAAGAGAAATTCTTACCACTGGGCTAATTGGCAGCATCAGGATGGATGTTGAAGAGTTTGAGATTACTCACAGCTTTAGTTTGCTTGGCTCCACAGTCAACACTCCTAGCACTAGCAGCCAGAAAATTAAGATACATTATGT
>NW_006400725.1:0-1257 GCF_000299155.1 Elephantulus edwardii | reverse complement strand
TATTGTACATAGGGTTGCTATGAGTAGCAGTGACTTTATGGTACATAACAACAATTTTTTTATATTACTCTGACTTATTTACAAAGTTTGACTACATTATTTTTCCACAAAAGATCCTTCTCATTTCCTTTACCCCACCCATTAAATTGTGCAACCCTATGATTAACACCGTACCTCACCCTTACCTTTTCCCACCTTTCCCCCTCACCTTGTATCCTCATACTCATTCTACAATAATGGTTTTATACAGTATTTGTCCTTGAGGGACTCAGTTAGTTCACTCAGCATAAATGCTTTCCAATCCCTCTCAAGTTAGGTAGTAATTTACAAAATGATTGATCCTGCATGATTCCATTGTATGAACGTATCACAACTTCTCAATCCATTAATTTGTGGTTGGACATCTGGGCTGTTTCCATGTTCTTGCAATGGTAAATAACACTGCTATGAGTATTGGTGTACGAGTTTCCATTTGAGCCTCAGTTTTCATTTTCTTGGCATATAGATAAGTAGTTTCTTTGTTTTGTCCCAGTATCTCTGGCCATTGGATTCCTTCTTTCTCTACTAACCAGCTTCTTCTGCTGATCCTGAGCACAAAGCAAGTGATGACTAGTCCTGCCTCTTGAGTTCACAGATTGTCATGTTTCCCATTCACAGAAAGTAGTTTCTTTTTCTGTCACAAGTGTAAATTCCAGAAGACAGGCTCTGGTTTATTCCTGCCTGGATCACACAGAACAATTATGGTTTGGGTGTAGTTTAAGTAAAGTTCCCAAAACAGTGTATGCTAATTTGTCTTCTGAGTTGGGAATAAATCCACAAAATGTGTCCAGTACAAGAAAATTTATCCTAATCAGGTGTCTTATCAAGCAGACACTAAGTTTCCCCCAACAATTCATGGTTAGTTATAGTGTTTTGTGCATTTTCAACTAGCCCAGTGTTTAATAAATATATCTCTTACATATTATTGTGGCTTTGTTCACAATAACAAAGAGGTAGAAAAAACAATGCCCATCAACAAACAAATGGATAGAGAAGCTGTGTATATTCAAACAATGGAATACTACACTGCATTGAAAAACAAGGAACTCATGCAATATTATTCAAAATGGGTGACCGTGGAGGACATTATGCTGAGCGAAAGAACTCAGTCACAAAAGGACAAATATTGCATAGTGCCACTGTTGTAGAACGGGACTGACATCAGGGTTGGGGTGAGACTGAGAATAATTGGATGTTGCAAAGGCTTAAAAAGAAGGA
>NW_006400724.1:13200-14727 GCF_000299155.1 Elephantulus edwardii | reverse complement strand
TTGCTACAAATGACGGCAAATGTGTTTCTAAGCACAGTTGTCAATTTAAAAGTGTATGACAACGTGTTAGCTAACAAGTTAAAAATACATGGGCCTAAAAGTAAAAGCAATAATATTCCAAGTAAAGGTTCTAACGGTTGCAGAAACCAAGTTACAGAGGTAAGATAGTTCTTAAAATACAAGGCTTATTGGCTGGCACTTTGCCTATTATAAGGGCTAGGAACCACAGGATGATTTATTATTCTTAAGTCCTGGACTAACTTCTATTTACCATTGGTTGTTTTATACAAGGAATTCCACATGCAAGGCAGAGGCCGAGTAAAGAACTGCTTATGAGGTTTTCCGTCAATTCTAACAACTAAGGAATAGTGGGAACAGAATGGACCGGAGAAGGCTTGTAGGACCAGACAATAGGATCCTGTGTCCAGGAGAAAACAGACAGACTTACCAGCAATGCCAATGCTCACCCACGGCTTTTCTGGGAGGACTGAATTGTTGAAGCATCCCGCTTTGTTTCTACCTGGGAGCTGGGGCCTGTTAGTCCTCTGTCTCCCATGAGGATCTGATGTGGGCCGCCCTTGACCAAGCAAGTGAGTGGGAGCTTCCTCTCTAACCTCTTGCCTACCTGTGCTTCTTGCTTATGACACTGTCTACTGAAGTGACCCAGCTTTCCACAGTGGATGAAATTCTGACCTCCTTTATTACCTTTGGGTGGCATTGTTTATGAGTAAGACTTCCTTTTCCTGACTCAGACCCTAAACTGGCAGGAAGAGCTGCCCCAATAGTTTTGGCGATTCTCTGGTCTTTCCTCTTCTCTGTACATCCTGGTTGTTAAAAGAGGGGAAAATGTAAACAAATATATAAAAAATAATTTTGAACAATATAATCTTTTAAAACTAGTAGTATTATCAATATGATTGTACAAATAATTTCTAATCCAAAGAGATACAGGTTCCAATGCAGTTCCCATTTTTTGTAAGAAAAATACTGTAACTGTGGATACAGTTCCACTATTCCTCCTCCATGCCATGCATGATATAGTGTTATTAGCATGAGCAGTTATAAATCCATTGCCTTCCTTACACTAACTTAAATTTTTGGTGTTTCTATGCTGATGAATGGAACCAACAAGGCTCCAATCAATGACACTTTCATAGGAAGTATTAATTAAAACTCTTCTTTGTTCTATTCAACATTGTCTCCAATGTATCCAATTTCTAAGAAAGATAAAGGAAGCAACTGACAGGGAGGAATATTAGGATAACCCAAAGTTGTTACTGGTGTTTCCAAGAAAAACTGTATCCTTGAAACATCTACTAGAGAGATATATTATTACCCAAAACTTTATAACACTAATGAACTACTTTTAACAAGGGAATATTAGAAATATATGCCCAATAGCTGGTATAATCTTCCATTCCACAACTTCATTCTGGTCAAAGTGTGGCCTCTTTTGACTCATCTCGGGTTTTCACATTTCTGGAGGGCACCCCCAGTATTTCTGAGCCTGTAGAGATATAAGCAAAT
>NW_006400724.1:11386-12505 GCF_000299155.1 Elephantulus edwardii | reverse complement strand
CCCTTTCTATGTAGCTTGTCGTTCAGGGTTATATATGGAGTACTAGTAATATGATTAATGTTCCATTTTTATGAAAACTTACTTTCTTTTCTAGTTCTTCCAGTTTTCTTTAAACAGCCATCACAGATAAATCTAAAATAGAAAGTTAAGACTTTGGTTAAACACAGAGTTACTTAAATAACACATACAACAAAATCTAGAAAAGATGGCTTTCATTTAAATTTGAAAAACAGACTGATAGGAAGAAATGAAACAGAAATGGATCATTTCTACAAAAAAGCTTAAGGTTTGGAAATTAAAGCAGGACACTTTTGGAATAAATAGTAAGATGTAAACAATTATTTGGATAAAAAAAATTAATTAAAGTTTTTCTCCAGCCAGGTGATTCTTTCTAAGCAGCAAAATGATTAAGTCTCTTAAAAATTTATTATCCTCTTTGTAAATAAGGAGGATTTTAGAAGGCAAACTGAATACAAAGTCATTCCACTTCCAATGAGTAGATTTCAACTCCACGTGACCCTTCAGGACAGAGAACCACTGTTCCCTATAGTTTCCAATGTGGTAAACCTTTCCAAGAGCCAACAGCCTTACTAATCGGCCATGACCAGCAGAGGGCAGGGTGGGGTCTCCAAGACTAAGGAAAGACCACTCTAATTGGCTGTTTCCCTCCCCACTTTCCATTCAACAAAGCTGAGATCAGCTCACAACTGCAAAGTGAAAAGTGGCCCACAGCAGTAGCGAGGGTATTGCCATAGCAGACAAAAAATTCACTCATACATTCAGAAATAGAATTGAGAATCCTAGAACAATGAGTCTGTCTTTCAGTTTTGTTTTGGTTCTGCTCACTTCAACTACCCCCGCTACATGGCTTTTGTTGTTTGGTTTGTTTTTTTAAATCCACACTTTCCCTACTCCACCACCATCCCTTCCTACTTTTGCTTACACCATTCAACACCCGTCTCCCATGGACCAGCCCCTGATGTGGATGGCCTAAGTCTCAAGCCATCAGGATTTCTGTGATTCTGAACATATCATGCTGCTTTCAGTCTCTTGTGATGCAGCCAGTATGACTTCAATTTAAAGTTGTTAAGTACAACTGTCATGTACAACTTCTTTTCC
>NW_006400724.1:7544-9276 GCF_000299155.1 Elephantulus edwardii | reverse complement strand
TGGGCATGTTGCAAGGAGGGACTTGTCCTTGTAGAGGGACATCATGGTTTGAGAGAGTGGAGGGACAACGGCACAGGAGAGGAAGACCTTCAATGAGATTGATCGATTCTGTGATTGGGGTAGTGGGAATAAGTGTGTTTGAGACAGTGAGCTTGGCACAGGATAGAACGGTGTTTAGGGATCTTGTACACAGGGTCGCTATGAGTCACAAGCAACATGATGGCACAAAACAACAACAACAACTCCTTCAACTCTGCTACCTCACACTGAAAATTATGCTTTGACTACAGTCACAGCCATAGTAGCCAGGTTTAAGTTACTGTCCTCACCATCTAAGCAGGTGTAGGAATCAGACTCTTCTCAAGGTCATCATTTAAAACACCGCTCATAATGTTCTCTCAGGAGATGAAGAGAAGTGGCCTTCTAAATTTAAGCAGATTTAAAATTTTCTACCATAGAATAAATGACATTCAAAATTGGGTCACTTTCGTTTTCATATATTATTTGATAAATTGTTCAAAAGTATTTTACTTTTGACATGTAATCTATAAGAAGGGTTCACAAAGCAGCTTTGTTCACAGTAACAAAGAGTTGGAAACAACCTTCAACAAACGAATGGATAAAGAAGCTCTGGTATATTCACACAATGGAATACTACGCTGCATTAAAAAACAAGGAACTCATGCAATATTATTCAAAATGGGTGACCTTGGAGGACATTATGCTGAGTGAAATAGCTCAGTCACAAAAGGACAGGTGCTACCTGGTGCCACCGTTATAGAACGGGACTGACATCAGGGTTGGAGTGAGACTGAGAAAAATCAGTAAATTATGTATACTGCATTGAAACAGATGAGGGAGAGAACTGTTTGAAAGCGATATATGATTGGGTATTATGGTTATGACAAGAGTCCAGAATGAAGGTTGCAGAATGAAGAGTCCAGAATGAAGAGTGTACTCCGGGTGGAGGAGGGGGGATTCTATATCAATGAAATAATTTTTCTTTTACTTTTCAAAGAGAAGAGCAAACTGGGGGGGAGAAAGATGGGTTCAATAATGTAGACTGCATTGAAATAGATGAGGAAGAAAACTGTTTAAAAGGGATATGTGATTAGGTATTTTTGTCATGACAGGAGTTCAGAGCGAACGCTGCATAGTGGAGTGGCCCTGGGGGGATGGACTGTAAGACAATGAAAGACTTTTTCTTTTACTTTTCAAAGAGAAGCGTGTACTGTGGGGGGAGGAGTGAGCAGGGAGAAAAGTATAACAATGAATGAATGGAAATCCAAAGTCTCTGTAAATTTTCCTTAAAATTAATAAAAATATGATAAAAGAAAGTGCTCATAGGTAATTACCTGTTGGCATTATTATTAAAAATGAACATTTACAGAGAAAAATATTAATCTCAAAACAAAAAAGCATAATGTATTAGTTAAATTGTTCACTTCTTCCTGAGTTAATAAAAATATTTACCCTCCATACACCAAATTGTCCAACCCTGTGATTTCATCCTCACTCTTCTGCTCCCAACCCTGACACCCTTGGATCCCCATACATATTTTTTACAATTAAAAAACCAAACAAATAAATAAAAATTGTTGAGTATTGCCCCCCAAAAAGCCCCAAAACTTTGAAAAAAATTAAATTGAAATATTTAATCACAAATAGTAATTTTATGAAGCTAGGACACTCCTCAGAAGTATGACTCACACACTGTGGACGTACTATCAGG
>NW_006400724.1:5742-6269 GCF_000299155.1 Elephantulus edwardii | reverse complement strand
AGGAGGGGTCAGAGAGACAGACAAATATCTTCAACAACACAGGAGAGACAGTGACTGTTACAATGGGCTTGTGCCAATCAGAGACGAAGGACAGGTTATGACAGGGCAAGTGCAGATCTGGTTTTCAAAGAGTCGCTAAGAGTCGTAATTGACTTGATGGAATCTAACACTACCAGGAGGACAAAGGGTGACAGGATGAAATATACAGGAAGGCTAAGGCTGATGGTTACAGTTAGGTCTATAAAATACCATCCAAAACATTATCCTAAATACGCCTCCAGTTCTTCAATGTTTTCCACGTATCAGTTATGTCAAGGTCACAAAGACTTAGCCACACATACCAAGGAGAGTGAAAAGGGGTGGCAAAACAAAACAAAAGAAAACAAAAAGTATACTAAATATTCAAAGGGATTCTACCACTACTTACAGTTCAGGATCCAGTGTGTCATTTTTTCTCTTGGAAAACTGTTCTTTATTTATTGTACTAAGGAGAGAAGAAGGAAACAGTAAGAAAAAAGAAACAGAAG
>NW_006400724.1:1534-4787 GCF_000299155.1 Elephantulus edwardii | reverse complement strand
TACCATCAAATCAGATCTGACTGGTACAGGAGGAGATTGCCCCCTCCTTCTCCAGCAGAGCATCTGGTAGATTTGAACTGCATACCTCTGGGATTACAGTGCACCGTCTTGCCACTAGGCCACCAGAGCTCCCTTAGATATTTAAACCTTTTTATGGTTCAATTTTCTTAAATTGAGCTAGTGGTTTATTACTGCCCACTTCAAATTCTATTTAATAAAATATTCTTTCCAATCTAGTCAAAGTATTCCAGACTCAACCTGGAAATTGGCAAATTTTCCTCAGCAACATTCTATCATTCCATTTTAGTCATAAATAACTGCTCTTCTTATTAGCTTCTGTTCAATACACCATAAACCATAAAAATATAAAAACTACACTATATAGTTCAAGATTGAAAGATAGTCTCTTAAGTGTCTAATGTAGAGATGAGAAGTCTTACTAGGCTACTTAGAGTAGGTTTCATAATTTGATTTACTCTAATCAATTCCTAATCATACTGGGGTTTTTTTGTTGTTTTTTAAAAAATTAATTAATTTATTTATTTTTAAAATTTCAATGAACATCTACAGAGATTTTGGAATTCCATTCATTCATTGTTGCACTTTTCTCCCTGCCCACCCCACCCCCAACAAGTTTTTAAACTGAATTCAATAATAGAGGTATTTCAATTCTCAAATGCAGAACCGTTCTTTATACTAACTTTTCCACCTTAAAGGACAAGCTAATTCCTTATCTGTGCTGTGCAAAGTGGTAGCCACGAGGCAAATGTCAAGCATGGCCAGCACACTAATTTTACAAACGGTTACAGACGGCTAATGGCTAACAATACCAGCCACTGTAGCTTTGGAGCTAGGGCTCATTCCTTACAAATGTGAAATCATCACTTGACATAAAATTGAGACCGTATGTCAGCATTTTAAAATAAGACAGTTACTTACGTTTGAGGCTGGGAAGGGTCATCCCCCAAAGAAACGCTCTCCCCTTGGATTTCATTGAAACACTTCTCACAGAAATGATACCTGTCGGCAAGAAGGCCATACTGGGGTGAACTGTTCCGTCCACACAACACAGCCAAAGCCAAGCAACGAAGGCACCAATCACAGCAGGCCAAGGAGGGGGACGGGAGCAGAGAGCAGGTCATCAACGGCGACAAGGACATTCAATGACGCAGATTTATGGGTCGCACAGTTTGAGTTTGATTTTCTGTTTTTATTTTATTATTTTTCCCTGTTTTTATTTTTTTGCAATCAAAGCCAAGTGCAGACAATGACAAGCATGAGAGATAAAAAAAAAAAACCCATAAAACAAATGAAGAAATGAGGGATTGCAGGACAACAAAAAACATAAAAGGACAACGCAAAGCAGAAAAGCAAGGCAAAGCACAGATTAGCATTAAGTATCTTCAATGGGGTCACAAGTAGCAAATGATTACGGCAAATACAAGAAGTCCCACTTACATAGACCTACACCTTTATAGAGTCAAATAATAATGCTTTTTAAATATAAAACAACAACAACAAAAAAAGATGAGGGACAGGAGAACTGCTGCCTGACCATTACTTATTCATAGCAAGCACACAGTTTCCCCTCTTACAAAAATACCCCTAATCCTACTACAGATGCAAGAGCAGGAATGATCATAAATGACATGAATTTTAAAAAAGACTTTTTTGTGGAAAAGTCCAAGAAATACTACCTGGAGCCATCAACTGGCTCAGCCAGATAGAGGCAGGGGTGTGCACAGGTCTGTGTAAGCCTTATGGCAACAAGATGATCTAAATCCCAAACTATACCAATATCAATTAAGACTGTAACCCACAAACACTTCATGTGCCAGCTGTTACTTAGCTTTTTGAACATAAGGTGTTTCTAACAACTTGAGCCTCAGCTTTCCAAGATTTTAATGATGATAAATTATTAAGAGTGCACACAGTTCTTTGTAAACAGAACAGAAAGTTTCCATGAGGAGGGAAAAAAGCTGGAAAATGCAGCTGTAGAGCACAAGTTCAGTAAAAACCTGCACCCCAAGTGTGGAATCACTGAACAAAGGGCCTGGCCTTGAAGGCCTTCAGAGGATCAATTAAGAACATGGCACATTACTTAACTGGAAAGCACATTCGTGAAATCAAGAAGCTCACTTGTGACTGTCGGGACGGATTAATGGGTACACTATCTATGACTGTGGTCAAGAGGCAGGTGAACAGGGAGAACTGACAAAGGTGACTGGTGGATGCCAGTCTTGGTACAGGAAGTGTCTGATGCAGAATTTTTGGGTTTATGCTTCTGATTTGCCTACAAAAGGCAAAGCAAACCCTGGAAATTTCAATTAATTTTTCTCACACCTTGCCTGAAGATCCACTAAGGATTATATCACAGAGAAAGTTAAATATATATGAAGCTTAATAAGCTTTGAAGTTGAAAAGTAGCTTAATAAGATTTGAAGGTGAAAAGACAAGTGGGTCCTGGTCTTATTCCACAAGGCTCTCTTCTACACTTGATCTTAGCCAAAAGGCCGAGAAGCGATACAAGGCTCTTTTCTCATAGAAATAAAGGCCCAAGTGGAGGCTTCTTTCTATTAAGAAAACTGTACAGTTCTGCAAAGAACCAAACGTGTGCGGTAGAGCTGTTTTCAAGCAGGTTCCCTCTGATCCATGACCACATGTGTTTGGCCCATCAGCATGCTCTCCCTTCACATGGGATACATGTGTCCATACGTGGCCCACACATGGGACAGCTTACCTGTTCTGGTAACTGTAGTAAGTGGCATCTCAAGGGATTGTACACAACTGTTTACCGTAGCAACAAAGTGTCTGTGGAGAGAACTCCAACTGCAAAAGAGACCAATTGTTAAATGGCAGAGCCCTAAAGGTTTTAAGAGATACATCAGCAAGTCAGACAGTGAGGAAAGTCTTACTCCTCCTACACTTTGAGAACAGGACTATTTCCATGACCAAGGACTAAGCCTTTCATAAAAAAATTTTAAAATGGGGTCGGGGGTTAACAATTTTTACATTTAGATATAGGACTATTTTAGCATGATGAGTTAAGATTAGCAATATATCCCTTCTCACCCTACCCCAGAACTCAAGAGAACACACAGAGCTCAACAATGTGAATTTATATGCACAGAAATGTGAGTACATTTCACACGCTGTGCACATACAGAATAAAATTATCAAATCCCCACCTGAAATGAGTTATTAGTCTAATGAGTTAAGTGTTCTTACTGGTCCAGTTCTGAAGAGAATTAAT
>NW_006400724.1:0-849 GCF_000299155.1 Elephantulus edwardii | reverse complement strand
CCACTCCTCCTTCCAAGCTTGTTTTAATCAGGGAGCTCCACCCCACTCTCTGACTATCATCTATAGGATATTAAAAACTTAGAAGTCAAAGACTTTGAAAATTTTTCACACCTTGTGGGGCTTACAGTATAAAGAATGCAGGGAACTTCAGCGATCTGTCTAAGGTATCAATAAAATACAGGAAAAAAGATTCTTAAATGATTTTCACTCTCAGAAGTATTCCTCCTTAGAAGTATTTTGGCTACCTTATCCATTACCACTTTAATCTCTCAAATGTAACCAAACCAATCTAGTGTATAAAGATACAAAGCAAAGCTAACCTAGGGGTGTCTTTTCTGTCATGATCTACTCAAGTGATAAAAATAAATGAGAAATTACAGGACTTAACAATTCCACTCCTAGGATGCATTTGCCAAAACTGTATATCCAAACAATGGAATATTATCTAGCCATAAAAATGAAAATATAAATTTATGCCACAACATGGATGCAACCTATGGGAAAACAAAGTCAAAGTGAGATTCAAAAGGTCACATATTGCAGGATTCTTTTTTAGGAATTACCCAAAGAGGCAGGTCCACAGAGACAGAGCAGTTCAGGGGTGCCTGGGGCCGTGGCCATGTCTCAGAAGAAATGAGTGACTGCTGAATGGAGAGTTTCTTTTGCGGGTAGTAACATTCTAAAATTGACTCTCCTGATGAATACATTAATATGACTGAACTGTATACATTTAATTGCACAGTATTTGAATTACACCTCAATAAAACTGTCACTAAAAAGAAACAAACCCTAGAAGCCCAACCACATACTCACAGGGATTCCTAGGAGCTGAGGGTCCACAGGCTGACG
>NW_006400723.1:5827-15322 GCF_000299155.1 Elephantulus edwardii | reverse complement strand
AAGGGCTTAACCATTTGCACCAACCAGTGAACCCTTTATATTCATATATAATTTATCAACCCTACCTCCTTTCATCTCTACCCTTCTAGGAATGGAAAGTAAAAATAAATTAGTCAAATCTAGTCTCAAACTTGATTTGATACAATGATTTTTAAAATTTAAGCCAATGTCTCAAGGAATAAAATTTTTTAATGTTTCGCATTTCATTCTTCTTTTCTCTGCTCTCGCAAGATAGTGTGCAAATGTGTGTGGAGGGCAAGGGGTGAGGTGGGGAGTAGACTTCTCTCCTTATTCTGGAAGAGTTTTGTAAACTTGTGGTGACCTGGCGTCCTCTGAGGTATGATTGATCTGGTCCTGCTGGAGTGTTCTATGGACCTCGCCGCTGAAATTCTGGCCATGCATGTGTGGTCCAGGACTTCTTAGATAGGTCAGAGTTTAGGGACCTTTCTTTAATGTCTCAGCCTGCTGTAGCTCCTGTATCTTCTGGAAGTCCCTGCCATCACTCCCTCTAATAATTGTTGGTCCGAGCTGTGTTCTGTGCAGCAGAAGCTGTGGAGGTACCTGTTTCCCTAAAGAGGGTAAAGAGTTGGTTTCAACCCAACATTCAAGAAACATAGGAAGTTAGGATTCAGAGGGCAAATGGAACCTTCTCTCTGCCTGACTATTCCACTCAATTGTCTCCCACAGATCAAGGATTTACAGTCGTCATACATTGCCAAATCACCCAGCCAGGCAAGAGTTCCTCTCAACTTAGTGTCTGTGTCTTCTCACCATTCTTGACTAGGGAGGTCTTCTCATCATTCTGGAATAGGGAGATGAGCACATATCTAACTTTCTGTCTCATTTGCTTCAACCCATGAGTCTTCTAGGTTGGATAGGTCAAGTTTTCTGTTACTTGTCCTTCTTATCTACTTGCTGTTGCCAACTGCTCTTGAATGACCCCTGATACACGGAGACCCACAGGCTACAGAGTAGAATTGCTCCCTATGGTTGTCTTGATTTTAATCCTTATGAAAGGAGCCTTCGTGATTCGGTGGTTGAGTACTTGGCTGATAACTGAAAGATTAGCAGTTTGAAGCCATCATCTTCTCTGTGAGAGAAAGATGTACAATCTGCTTCCTTAAAGATAATAGTCTTGGATAATGAAGAAATGCTCAAAATCACTGGCAATAAGAGAGATGCAAATCAAAACCACAAATGAGATACCATCTTACTCCAGTAGCAGTGATAAAGGTTAATAGGATAGCAAGTAATAATGTTGGAGAGGATATGGAGAGATAGGAACTCTTATACACTGTTGGTGGGGTTGTAAAATGGTCAACCATTCTGGAAGGCAATTTGGAATTTCCTCAGAAAGCTGAACATAGATATTCCATATGACCCAGCTATTTATTCCACTATTTGGAATATATCCTGAGACAATGAGAACTGAGGCACAAATAGAGAGTTGTATACCAATGTTTATAGCAGTGTTATTCATCATTACAAGGACATGGAAACAGCCCAAATGTCCCACTACAATCAAGTGGATTGAGATATTATGGTATAGTCATGTGATGGAATACTACACAACATGCAGGAGCAATGATCTTGTAAATCACTACCTAACATGAGAGAGACTAGAGAGCATTATGCTAAGTGAACTAACTCAGTTGCATGAGAATAAATACTGTATAAGGCTATTGTTGTAGAAATAGAAAGATAATTAGTAAAATGTGTATTAGGATCCAAGGGACAGGGAGGTTGGGAGTAGAGGGGTGAGGATGGGCCTATGGGTTGTTCTTGTTAGGTGCCATTGAGTTGAGCACTATGGACAAAAGATCTGAACCCAGTCCTGTCCTGAGTCATCCTCACACTTCCTGACACACAAGAGCCTGTTGCAGCTGTCACTGTATCAGTCCACCTGGTTGAGGGTCTTCCTCTCTTTCGTTGACCCTCTACCCTCCTCAATATCATGCTCCTCTCCAAGGAATAGCACCTCCTAACAATATGTCCAAAGTATATGAGGTGAAGCTTTATCATTCTTGCCTCGAAATGGCACTCTGGCTGCACTCTCTTCAGTCTGTTTGTTCTCTTGGCCGTGCATGGGATGTTCAGTGTTCTTCTCCAACACCACAGCTCAAAGGTGTCAATTATTTTTCTGTCATCCTTATTCATTGTCCAGCTCTCAGATGTATAGCTAGTAATTGGAAAGACTATGGCCTGAATCAGGCACACCTTAATCTTCAAACTGACATCATTACTCCTCAATAATTTAGAAAGGTCCCTAACTGCAGATTTCCCAAGTGCAATGTGTCTCCTTATTTCCAGATTGCTGATACCAAATATCTTAATTGTGGATCCAAGCATTATAAAGCTGTTGACAGTTTCAATTCCCTCTCCATGTGTCATGAAGCTGCCTATTGGTCCAATGGTAAGAATCTTTGTTTTCCTGACATTGAGATGCAATCCACACTGAAGGTTGCTTTCCTTGATCTTCTGCAACAAGTGCTTCAAGTCCTCCTTACTTTCAGCAAGCAAGGTTGTGTCATCTGTATAATGTAGGTTATTGATGAGTCTCCATCCAAATGCCACACTCCTCCTTATAGAGTCCAGCTTCTCAGATAATTTGTTCAGCATACAGATTAAATAAGTATGAAAAGAGAATACAACCCTGGCACACTTCCTTCCCAGTTCCAAACAATGTGGTGCTCTCCTGCTCCATTTTCACAACAGCCTCGTGGTCCAGGTATAGGTCCTGCATGAGCACAATCAGGTGATCTGAGATTCCCATCCTTCTCACTGTCAGACACAACTTGTCATGATTCACACAGTCAAATGCCTTTGCATCGTCAGTAAAGCACAAATAGACATTCTTCTGGTATTCCTTACTCTCAGTCAGGATCCATTTGAGATCAGCAATGATATCCCTGGTGCCACAGACTCTTCTAAATCCTGCTTGAACTTCTGGAAATTTCTTATCTACGTTCTGTTCCAGTCATTTTTGAATTATCTTCAGCAGTATTTTGCTTGGATGTGCTATCAATTATAATATTGATAATGTCCACATTTGGTTGAATTTTGTTTCTTGGGAATGGAAACAAATATGAATCTCTTCTAATCCATTGGCCAGACAGCCATACTCCAATTTTCCTGGTATAGACTGGTGAGTGCATCCAGGGATACATCTGTTAATTGAAACAAGTCAGTTGTTAGCCCATCGGTTCCTGGGACCTTATTTTTAGACAGTGCTTTAAGTTAGCTTCCACTTCCTCTTTTATTACCATTGGCTCCTGTTCATATGGTACTTCCTGAAATTTTTCAATGTCCATCAGTCTTTCTGGTACAGTGACTCTGTATTTCCTCCATCTTCTTTTGATGCTTTCTGGGTCATTCAATATATTCCTCATAGCATTTTCAATATTGCGACACAAGGATTAAATTTGTTTTTCAGTTCTTTTAGCTTAAGGAATGCAGAGTGAGTTCTTCCCTTTTTCTTCTCCAATTCCAGCTCTCTGCACATTCTGTTATAATACTGTTTTGTTCTCCTGAGTTGCCCTCTGAAATCGTCTGTTCAGCTCTTTCACTTAAAGATGTTTTTCTTTAGAATTGGCTTTTTAACATTCTAGTGAAATCTTTTCTTTCTCCTCTGTCTTACCCCTCCCCCCTTTCTTCTTGTGTACTGTTGAATTAGATCCTACTGGCACAGAAGGAGATTGGCCCTTCTCCAGCAGAAGCATCTAGTGGATTCAAACTGCAAGCCTTTGAGATTATAGTGCAGCTTCCTGCCATTGGGCCACCAGAGCTCCCTTCTCTGTTTTTATAATGACCTTTTGATTTCTTCACGGATGATATCCTTGATATCATCTCATAACTCATCTGGTCTTCAATCACTGGTGTTCAATGAATCAAACCAACTCTTAAGATGACCATGGAATTCCAATGGGATTGATTCAAGAGCGTATCTTGGTTCCTGCAGACTTATTTTAATTTTCTTCAGCCTAAATTTGAACTTGCATGTGAATACTTGATGATCTGACCCACAGTCTGTCGCAGTCTAGTTTTGACTGCCAATATTGAGCTTTTCCAATGATTTCTTCCACAGATGTAGTCAATCAGATTTCTATGCAGCCCCAGTCAGGTGAGATTGACATGTACGGTCATCTTTTGTGTCTTTTTGAAAAGGTAGTTGCAATGAATAAATCCCTGTAAATACAAAATTCAATCATTCTATTTCCATCCTCACTTCTATCACCAAGCCCATATTTTCCAACTACTGTTCCTTCTTCATTGTTTCCTACTTTTGCATTCCAGTCACCAATTATCATTAACACATGCTGATTGCATGTTTGGCCAATTTCTGACTGCAAAATTTGTAAAAATTCTCAATTTCTTCCTCTTTTGCTCTAGGTGTGGGAGTATGCATTTGAATAATAGTCATCTTAATGCGTCTTCCTTGTATGTTGTTGTTGATTATTATTGAGTCGAGCATGACTCATAGTGACTTATGAACAAAACATCATTTATCAAAGTTCATAGAGTTTCCAGAAGTATGTATTTAGGAAGTGAATGCCACTCCTGCTTCCAACTATAGGTATGGATATTATCCTATCACTCACAACATTGTATTTAATGATAGAACCTTACGTTGACATTTTGCCTATGAATGCAACACCGTTCTTCCTCTGTTTTTCATTCCCTGCATAGTATACCATATGATTTTCTAATTCAAAGTGACCAAAGCGGGTTCATTGCATCTCACTAATGTGTAGTATGTAGACATTCATGTGTTCCAGTTAATATTCAACAGTTTCCTATTTCCTAACATTTAAAGGGGAGTGTTTAATCATATGGTCTCACAATTTGATGTGTCGGGGGAAGGGTGGGTAAATGAAATGGGAAAATCCAATGTGAAAGCCCATGTATATCTACTTTGTAAGTAAACCAGTATACAATAAAAATATTATTTTTTAAAAAGATTATAGTCTTAGAAACCCTATGGGACAAGTTCTATTCTGGTCTGTATGTCCATTGTGACACAGAACTAACTCAACTGCAATGGCTGTTTTTGTTTAAGACCCTGGAGAGAAGAGAACTGTAGTGACACTGGTTGGTTTTGAATCACCAACCTTTAGGTTTGCAGTTTACTGAGAACTTTACTCCCAAGTTCTCCCGTAAGGAGTCCTGATAACTAACGTAATCATCAGTCAGTTGTTATTGAAAGGTCAGTAATTCAAATCCACCAGCCACTCCATGGAAGAAAGAGAAATAGTATTTTACCATAAAGATTTATAGTCTGACAAACATGATGGAATAACACCATTAGTTATGACTGGCTTGATGGTGGGTTGGGTTTGGTTTTAGTGAAGTCCTTCTGGGCTTCTTTCTTCTAATATGTTCCTTTCTGCTTCTCTGAGATATTTCCCTGTTACTTCATGAGATAGTTAAGAACTTGATATAATACATCTACAGTTGATACTTGAACAACACAGGCTTGAACTGGAGGGGCCACTTCCATGTGGATTTTTTTAAAAAATGCCACTTGACGTCTCCATATGAACAGACCAGCCTTCCAGTAAATTGCGTATTAAGTGAAAAGTGATCTCTCTCAGTTCTGTATCTTTTTCTTGGTTATTGGCTAGTGCAGCCTAATAAACCTTGGGTAACACCAGGAGATACACATGAAGTACCACTACTAGCACTGGAAGAGCTTCCAAGAAGCAGAAAAAAGTCATGCCATTACAAGAAAAAGTTGAATTGCTTGACATGTGCTGTGGAACACAGTCTGCAGTTATAGTTGTTCACTTCAAAATGAACAAATCCAGTGGAAGCACAATTGTAAACGAAAGGAGTTTTGTGAAGCTGTCACTGCAGCTGAGCCAGCAAGCGGAAAAATCTTGCACTTTTTCCAAAACACTTTTTCCTCCCATATGGAAAATGCTATTTCTATGTGGGAGCAGTATATAATATACATACCATGTAGAATTCATGTTTTTCAGCTGTTTATATGTCATTTGGCAAAGCTTCTAGTGAACTCATAACTCATTGCTGTCAAATTGGAACTGAGTCATAGCTGACCTGCCATTGGACTTCTGAGGCTGAAAATTACATGGGAAGATATTGTCTACCTTTCCCTGCAGAAGCCACCAGTGGATTCCTATCACCAAAGAGGAGTGGCCCTGTGTCAGCCGCACAAGTTCTTACAGGCAACAACACCAGAGCTCCAGCGAGCCCTGTCGAGTTGGAACTGGCCCAAGGCTGACCTTCCAGAGGGTTTTCAGAGGCAGTAAATAGCACAGGGGGAGATTGTCCATCTTTCTCCCATGGAACAGCTGGTGGATTCAAAACAAGTGCCTTTGGGATTTCAGTGCAGCTTAACACTAGGGTTTTGGGGCTGTTAGATTTTTTATTATTGTAGGGAGTCCGGACCCTCAACCCTCATGTTGATCAAGGATTAACTGTCCATTGAACTAGACAATTCTTTTCTTAGCAGGAAAACAGCTAGCATTTATTTAATTATATCTGAGTACCTATAAGATCAATTCTTTCTTCCATTTTTTTGCATTTTCTTCTGTAGCTGTTCAAGGTGCTCCTCATTAATAGATTTTTTTCTGGATTGTTGTCTCTGGGGTATTTGCACTCTTGTTTCTTCTATCATTTGCACCCTCTTCTGTAGCTGTTCAAATAACTCCACGTCAACATATTTCTTCTGGTTCTCTCAGCAGTATTCATTGGATCTGCCTTTTTAGGAGCATGGTTACATTGGTTTTTCAAGATGATTGAGGCAGACTGTTTTCTTGGCAATATGTGAGTCTTTTCTTAGTAGCTGTTAGGTTGTTGTAACTATATAATATTCCAGGGTATGACAGTGTTTTGTAAAGGCCCTGTATAGTGATGCTCCCCTCTTGGGAAGAAAAAGCCCACTCTGAATGACTGTTGCTATCCTGAAACTGTGACTCCTCCAGCCTCTTCTGCTTGAGTATAAGAAATTCCACATAATGTAGCTACATAGCAGTGTTTAAGGACAAAGTACCTGTGATATTGATGCTCCTGGCACTGGACAGCAGGGACGGCAGCTGAATGGTCTCTAGGTGGTGGCACAGTAGGACTTCCCGTGGCTGGCCACAGGGCCTCCTGGTGCTTGGGCAGAGGGATCTCCAGATGGCAGGGGTCTAGTTCTCTGGGCAGGATTAGGGTCTAAAACTTTAGCCCCTCAACCTGGTAGGCTGTGGTTCTGTTGCAGGCCAGGGTGTAAGTGTGCTTGGGCAGGGCCGCAGCCTTTAGCAGATGCAGGGGAAGCAGTGACTGGAAGATGCTTCCAGGTGGACTATGCCACACTGGACAATTCTTTTATTCCTTTAGGCATACAAAGGAAATAACAGCAGTGGTTAATTCTAGGGAACTGAATAGAAAAAAAATTATTTTAATTTTTATACTCATCTGGAATTTGAATTTTCAAATCATGTGAAATATTCTATTTCAAATAACAGTATCAATAGAAATGAAATAAGATGTTCTTGGGATAATTAAAAAGTGCCAACCCCTCTCTGTTTACTGACCCTTTGCCAAGCATGATGTACTTCTCCAAGGACTGGCCACTCTTGATAAAATGTCCAAAGTATGTTAAAGAAGTCTCACCATCCGCACCTCCAAAGAACATTCCAGCCGGGCTTCATCCAGTAAGGATTTGTCATTCTTTTGGCAGCCCATGATATAGTCAATTTTTTTTCTTTTGCCAAGAGTGCAATTTAAAGGCATTAGTCCTTTGATCTTCTTTTAGTGTCCAATTTTCATATGCATCTGAGGCAATTGTGAAATGCAGTCATGTGCCTACATTGTGGCCCAAGTAGAACTCTTGGATGAAATTTCTGAGAAGGTTTGTTAAGAAAATAAAACAAGCCCCTTTTCTTCCTGTCCTGGCTATGTTTCCAGCATTTCTGAGGTGTAGTAGATATTATGTCATCTTGCTAACCAAAAGATTGGTGTTTTGAGTCCACCAGTTGCTGTGAGAGGGAAAGGAGCCAGTCTCAGATGCATAATCGGAATTGACATGTTTAGGTTTTGGTTTATTTATTTGGTTCAAAGCTGGACTTTAAAGATGGAAGCCGCAGCCTAAGGCTAGAGTATGATGGCAGAAGAGGAGTAGATCTGAGGTCATCATGAAATAAAAAACCACTCCAGGGGATCAATTGTCAAGACTTTTTTACATGAAACAATAAGCTATTGTGTGACTAATACACGTTTTTTTCAGGTCTCAGTTTACTCACAGAATTTAACTTCTAATTGATCACTGGTTAACTATGTTTGCTCTTAAAAATAGTTCATGAAAATGCAATAGTATTTATATTACTCCAGTCAAAATGTGTAGTCAAATGATCCTTAATGTTAAGGATTTGGGACCAAAATTTCTAATTCAAAATGATAGGTCAAGATATAGGGATATGCTTTTAGAAGTAAAAAAAAAATCTCATTGCAAAAGTTAAGGATTATTCATAGCTCATCTGGAAACCTCAATATTTTAACTTTCTTTCATACAACTACTATACAAGTGTTAAGTTGTAAGTGCCTTTTTTGGAGTTGGGTAGTGTGGAGTTGGAACTGACTCATCGCTGACTGATCCTTCAGCAGGTTTTCAGAGGCTGTAAATCACACAGGAGGAGATTATCATGGATACATCTTTCTCCCAGGGAGATGCTTGTAGATTTGAACCATATTACCTTTGGTTTTGGGATTGGCAACACAATTCCTTACCACTAAGCCACTAGAGCTCCTTCAAATGTCTTTAGTTATAGACTTACAACAAAGAGCATACATCCTCCATTCTGTCTGGATACCTTGTCCCTCCAATAAGCCAAAGATCTATAGAGTCTTGTAATGATGTGGGAGGAGTAAAGCTTTCACCCAATGAAAGACCTTTATTTGCTATTGTGATAAGACTCAAAATGAGAAGAAACACCTGTAAACATCAATAAGAATTGGAACATGGGATGTAAGAAATATTATTCTAGGAAAATTGGAAGTTGCCAAATTTCCAGTTTTGAAACAGAATTCACAAAGATTGACATCATAGGCATTCGAGAGTTGAGATGTACTGGTATTAACTGTTTTGAATCAGATAATAACATGATCTTCTTTGTTGAAAATGATGGGCTGAAGAGGGATGGTGTGGCACTCATCATCAACAACAACAACAACAACAACAACAACAACAACAACAAAAATCAAGATGTGTCTTGAAGTACAATGTGGTGAACTATAGGGTACTATTAATGTGCATACAAGGAAGTCCTGTTAATACCACCATTATTCAAATACACCAGCCACAAAAGCCAAAGATGAAGAAACTGAGGATTTATATCAACTTTTGAAATCTGAAATTGATGGGACATACAATAAGGATTCATGAATAATAAATAGTTATGCAAATAAATAAGAATGCAAAAGTTGGAAACAAAGAAGAAGAATAGGTATTTGGAAAACATGGCCTTGGTGAAAGAGTTTGTTTTACACTATGAA
>NW_006400723.1:0-5727 GCF_000299155.1 Elephantulus edwardii | reverse complement strand
ACCTACATTACACAGATTACACAACCTTACTTGCTGAAAGTGAGGAGGACCTGAAGCACTTGCTGCAGAAGATCAAAGACTAGTCTTAAATATGGATTGCATCTTTTGCTTTCTTAGCTATTGATTTCCTGTGTGTTAATTGTGCCAAAGTCAAATAAAATGATTGGCAATTTCAATTTTTCCCCTCCATTTCTTATGATATTGCTTATTGGTCTCGTTTGAGGATTTTTGCCTTGATATTGAGGTGAAATTCATACGGAAGGCTACAGTCTTTGAGCTTCTGCAATAAGTGTTCCAAGTCCCCTTCACTTTCTGCAAGCATGGTTACATCACCTGCATAGTGTAGGTTGTTGATGAGACCTCCTACAATACTGATGCCACATGCTTTATATAAACTCCACTCAGCCCATCGCTGTTGAGCCAAAACTGAATCATAGCTGACTCTCTAGTAGGTTCTCAGAGGCTGTAAATCACATGGGAGGAATTGCTCATCTTTCTCCCTGAGAGTCGATGGTGGATTTGGACTACCTGCCTTTGAATTGGCATAGCAACTAGTTATTGAGAATACTTGACACCTTTGAGCTGTGGTGTTGGAGAAAAGCATTGACCATCTCATGGACGGTCAAGAGAACAAACAGATGTAGCCTGGAGACAGTGTGGATGAAGTGTTCTTCCATAGTTCATAGAGTTTTGAATACCTGTTATTTCAGAAGTGGAAAGCAATCCTGAGAGACTTCTAGTCAGGTGCACCTTAGCCAGCGAAAGAGATGTTCTTGCTTATTAATATTTTAAAGATGTTTTCCCCAAAGTGTTCTCTCTTCTAAGAACTCATAAAAACTCCTCTGTTTAACCACTCAGCTGCCAACTTTCAGCTCAAACAGTATTAAAAAATTAAATTTTTACTCTTTTAGGAAGGGAACATTGTGCTTAGAAAGGTGGATCATCAGTGAAAAAGAGGAAGACCTTCAACCGGATGGATTAACATAGTGATTGTATCAATGGGCTTACGCATATCGGAGGTGAGGAGGATGGCACCAGATAGGACAAGATTCAGATCTGTTGTTCATAGAATTGTTTTGAGTCATACTTGTTGCAACAGTACATAATAACAACAGGCTGAATGTGATCTCTAGGTCATGTGAATTTTCTGGTAGCAGAAAAGAGTTCAGTCTTGAAATGGCCAGTTGTTGTTAGGTGCCATTGAGTTGATTATAACTCAAAGTGATTCTGTGAGCAATAGATAGAAACCTTGCTCTTTCCCGTACCACCTTCACCATCTCCACCTTACTCAAACCTATCATTGCAGTCATCATATCAGCCCAACTCATTAGTGTCTTCATCTCTTTCACTGACCCTTTGTTTTTCCAACCATGATGTCTTTGTCTCAGGAATAGTACCTCCCCACAAGATGAGTAAAGAAAATGAGATGAAGTTTCACTATCCTTGTCTCTAAGGAACATCCTAGTTGCCCTTCCTTAAAAGCCAATGAGGCCTTAGTTTCTCTAGCTTCAGCACTTTTTAGCTATGCATTCTTGGGTGAATTCACCTATCCTTTATGATTTTAGCAATCCTGAGCACAATTAAAGGTCTCAGCTTCTCACCAAAAAGTAATTGAACACACCAATTACTCTGCCAGAAGATATCGTTAACTACCTCTGTAAATATTTACAGCCTTGGAAACACTATCATAGTGATTCTACTCTGTCTTATTGGGTTATTATGAGCCAGAATTGTCTCAGTCACAGTGAGTTTAACTTTTTCTGATTTCTGTTCTCTTTTCTATAAACCAACCCCAATAATAGAAGTATGGAATGAAAAGTGAGCTCTGCTGGCCTCAGCAGTAAGGAGCTGTGACAGCCTAGTAGGAAGGAGCTGTACTGCAAATGCAAGGGCACATGGTTCAAATCCACCAGATGCTCCATGGGAGAAAGAGGAGCAATCGCCTCCCATGCCATTAACTGATATATGGCTTCTGAAAACCTGTGAGTTGATTCTGACTCAAAAGCACATGATATGGAATTAAATGAAATGACTTATGTAAAGTAGCACAGCACTAAGAACTACTGCCCAAGATTTTAATCCAGAGAACCAAGAGAATAAGAATATTTGTTGCTGAAATTGGCACCCAAGTCTGCAGAGGGAAAAACAAGCTCCTTAAAACATGGGGAGCTTATGAAAGGGCCCTATAAACCCGTCACATGCCCTGAAAACACACGTCAGTAACTCTAATTTTATGTTATCAAGAGCAGTGTTTTTGTTCATTTACACTGAAAGAACAAAATTTGACTTAATTTTCTCTAGTTTACAAGGCCCAAGACATTCAACATGACTCATTAACTTTACTGTTGGGAAGAATAAGAAGTATCCTGGGAATTAATGTGGTGCGCATGTTGTTCTTAACTTGGCTCCAGAAAGTCACTGACATTTGTGCGAGAACTCTCCTTCCAACTCATGCTCTGGAAGCCATAGATTTCACCATCTGCCCTTGGGCTATAGCTGTTTACTTTTGTGAATAAGCAGTGAACAATTTTACTGGCAATGTATTTTTTTTTTAATCCTAAACACCCACATTATGGAGAAATATGGTGGAACATTCTCCAGTTTTGTAATTGAATTTATATTCTTAGTCCTAAGAAAACATTTGGAAATGTCTCCATTGGGTTGTGATTTTAAATCTTCCAAGAGAAGGATCCCATACACCGTTAACTGCTGAAAGCCAGTACTGAGCCTGTCTCTGCCTCAGTGTGTAAATGGCACACTATGTCCTGTCTGTTCCTTCTTGACCTCATTCTGAGAACCCATTGGTTGACTTGAAGCTCTTTCCATCTTCTAAAGGCCCTGCAGGAGCTGTACATGCCATCAATTCTCTCCGTATATCATTCCACTTCTTAAATTCTGCCAGGAAGGTGTCACCTCTCAATGAAATTTCCTTATACTAACAAGGGAATCAACTATAAGTAAGTTTTCTGACAGCTACAGGCCAGAGTAAAGATGAAAATGCTGAAGTTGCTACCTCTCTCCTATGGCTACTCTCAATTGTCAGCTGACAGTCCACTGCAGAGCTATTTCTAGAATCGTCTTTTCCAAAAAGTATTCCATGAGATCTAAGCACAGTGAAATGATTCTAAAGAAGGTTCTATTATTGTATGATTTTTTATGCATATTAACATACACAAATAATTTCTACATTTACAATTCAGTGGTGTTGGTTTCATCTTAAGGTTATGCCAGCTTTCTTGATATCTTTTCTCAATTGTTTCACCAGCAAAAAAACCCAAACTCATTGTCCACTAAGCTTCTTATTTAATCTTTGGAATTCTTGTTGCCAATTTGATGTCATGTAGACAATTCTTTAAAAGAACACAATTCTCAAGATAGACAGTATTAATTATTGATTTAAAGGCCTCTGGAGATGATTTTAATATAAGATTAAAGATTTCTTTAGGGAAATAACTTTGGGGGTCATCTAGTCTCAGTGACTTTAAATAGTGTGGGCTCCATGATAATTTTATATTTTTTCTACATTTACCCCCTTTTTATTAGGATTCTTCTGTCGAATGTTTGGTTTCATTGTTTAATAGTGGTAGCTGGGTGCCATCCCATTTTTCATGGCCAGATAATTTTGAGAAAAAAAAATGCAAACCATATTCTTCTCATAGAAAGCTACAATGAATATAAACAAATAAAAGCTGTGAGAAGTTCCCCACTAAAGAAAATAATTTAACCTTATAAAATCCAGTGATGCTTACTCTTTGCCAAAAGAATTATTTTTTTATTTTTTACCACCATTGTTTATTTAATAAGTACACAATTTCTAGAGCAAGATTAAGATACCATTGTCATCATTAAATTTTAATCTTCAGAGAACATAATCTTCACAAGGCTGGCCTGAAGACACTCAGATTCCACCAGTTTTTGAGGTTTACCATATTTAAGTAGTTTAGGAACTGTGGTTACTTTCAGCTTTTTCCTGAAGTCATTGCTGATATATTTCCAGTAACGTTTTTCTCCTACTTGATGAAAACATATCCTTCATTAGTATGCTTCAGGCCCTCTTGAATGACTGGTTCAACTTGCAACAGTCGTGGCATCAGCTTTTCCCTTCGGTGTACTTAGAACCTGTAAAGTAGGTGAAAATGGTCTTCCCATTGTGCTGCTCTATGGCCTGGTTGAATTTCTCAAAGCTTGTGACCCATACATCCTTATAGCAGGCCACTGAGACAAAACATCCCTAGTAAGGTAAAGAAATAGTGGGCGGGTCCCACGTGGGGGCCAAGAATATTTTTTTTAAAGAAATTTATTTTTATTTTATATTGGTTTCTCATCTTTTGGGAAAGGATATCTTCAGTCTCAAATCTACTTGGGCCCTCAGGCCTTGGGCCCTCGGGCCAAAAAACACCACCACAGTATCAGATCTAGAAGAGACCTGTCTGGACCTTGGAATTAACACATTGTGTCAGCATGTAAACAGAGACAGAAAGTCATAGAACTTAGCAGAAGCTCTGTGGCTAGGATCTTCCCTCAGTATTGCCTCAAGCAAAAATCTGTCTCTGAAGTTGGTACATGAGATTTGTACTTACATCTTCCTAAACAAGAGATGGACAACAGCATAGGGATGTAGCAGGGAAAGGGTAGAGACAAATCACATGTGCTTGCTGGTGTGTGGTCATTGAATGTATTGGTTATTTCTGAAAGAGCAGTGTCTTTCATCTGGTAGGTAAAATGCTCGTCTGTCAGATATTCTTTTTTAAAAAAATTTTAGAATGTTTTATCATTTTTCTTCTGTATTATGCAAAATCTGACCAAATTTATTTACTTGTATTAGTACTTTTGTAGCATTTCCTTCACATGCCAGTGTGGTAAGCACTATGATCTGGAAAATTAAAAAAAAAAAACAAAAACAAACAAAAAGTATGATATTTGACAGGAAAAAGGAAACCAACCACAAACTACAAAATGGATGTCAGAGTCTGATAATTTCACTAATTCAGTGAGAAACCAAATCAAAGGGAAGAGAAACTGAGGTAAAAGAGGTGAATAGAAGATTTCAAAGGGCAGCTCGAGAAGATAAAGCAAAGTATTGTAATGGAATCTGCAGATAGCTGGAATTAGAGAATAAGAAGGAAAGAACTCACTCAACATTTATTTCTCAAGTTGAAAGAACTGAAAAATAAATTTAAACTTTGAGTTGCAATATTTAGAGACACTATGGGCATCTTAGCCTGGAAGCAGGAGTGTCATCCATTTCCGAAATGGCTTGCCTCTGGAAACTCTATGAACATGCTCAGGCCTTTCATTCATAGGGTTGCTCTGAGTCGTGTACAACTCAATGGCACCTAACAACAACAACAATGGGCATCTTGAATGATCCAGAAGCAAAAGAACATGGTGGGAATGTATAGAACCACTGTACCAAAAAGGATTGACATCCATGGAAATGTTTCGGTATATTCTTCTAACAGTGAACATCCAAATTAACACAGACTAGGGACAAGGATTGGCCATCCACTTCCCAAACATAACTGGCCTTTGAAATCCTATGTACAGTAGAGAACACTTAGAGTAGACTAATAGATATGGCAACTGAAGTTGAGCTCTCATATTTGGAAACACAAAAAAGAATGAGCAGGTGTAAGACGAAATTAACAATCCATACATGGAATGTGAGAAGTATGAATTTAAGAAAACAACACTGTAAAGAAAGAAGTTGTTGTTGTTGTTATTATG
>NW_006400722.1:14113-15306 GCF_000299155.1 Elephantulus edwardii | reverse complement strand
ATTTTATCCAACTTGATTTAAGATTCCATTATCCTATTAAAGGGATAGTGTGGTGAAATAGAAATAGCTACACTATCAAGTCATACTGTTCTCTTACAAATATAAGTCCTTTTTCACATTATTTACCTTGATCTCTGCAGTTTCAGTTTCTTTAGAGCTGAAATGAATAGCTCCTAACTTTGTTGAGAAGCTATCAAAATGCTTGAATCATCAGAACCTGCCTTATTGCAGGAGGAATAATGATCAGAATCATCCCAAAGGTGATTCCTTTCAATGGTGGAAGTCAGACATGTCTCCATCCTTCAGCATTTTACCAATGCTTACACCAGTCACTTCTATACTTCTCCTCTTCTTTGTTTAATGATCCATTGCAATGATGAAATGTATTTCAATGGTTCCTTAAGAAAGTCACAGTGTACAATACAAAATTAGGATCAACAAACCCAGCATCAGGAAACATCTAGGCAAAGTTTCCCTTTTTCAAAACAGAACAACTTTTTTTAGTTTACAAGCCTTTTCTCAACCCCTCAGAGGACAAGCTCCTCTGGGTTCCTTTAGAACAAGCTTCTCTTACTGCAACCATCTATTACTTTCACTCTGTCACAGAACCCCTTTATTGGCCTGTTGTCATCAATTCTGCCACTGGGCTCTTTTCAGGGGCTCCTTACTATCATCAGCATTACAGCCTTTTCCCCACATTATAGTTCCTTTCTTCTCTCTCTCTCTCTGTCTCCTCCTTCCTCCCTCCCTCCCTCCTGTCTTCCCGTCCACTTCCTTCTGTTGGAAAATCTCTATGGAGATAGGCTGCATGTATATACAACTCCTCCCCTTAAGGTCATAGACACTTTGTTTACATAGGAGGTTACAGATATTTCATTTGCATAGTCTATTGACTAGTGCCTGCAAGGTGCATGTCAATCACAGGGTAGGATTCAGCCAAGGATCAGACAAAAGGATCAAACACCAGTTGTTTATACCTTACCCCTGAGATGTCAATCAGCCTGCCCAAAGTAAGAAATCCAGTAATGTAGACAGCTAGGGGGAAGAAAACCCTAGAGCTCAATGAGACAATCTCTCAAGCTGCTTTCCCAAAGAACCAAAGCCAAAGGTGACATCGAACCCATTTCACTACAGAGTCTTTTTTTTAATTATGAAATTTGATTAATTTTAATGAACATTTACAGAGATTTTGG
>NW_006400722.1:5043-12373 GCF_000299155.1 Elephantulus edwardii | reverse complement strand
GGCATCCACTTCCAAAATGGCTTGCCTCCAGAATCTCTATGTACGAACAGTGCTCAGGCTGTTCGTTCATAGGGTCGCTATGAGTCATCTACAACTCGACTGCATTAAACAATAACATAACAAATAATTTTGAACATTATAATCTTTTAAGCTTAAGGCTAGAAATATTAATAATATCATCATTTCCAATCCAGAGATACATGTCCCAATGCATTTCCTATTTTCCATAAATGGTTTTGGTAAGAGGAATGTTGTAAATGTGGATACATTTCCACTATTTCACTACGGAGTCTTAAATAGGATAATAAACATAAATCACAAAATTTTAGGTTCTTGATCTCCTACTTGCTTTTCTAGTACAAGTTTAACTTCCTTTAGTTTAGACAATAAAGATACTAGTGGGGTCCTGTGAGGAGGGCCATATTATAGCTCCTAGAGTTAACACCAAGTTCCATACATACAGTCCTTCTTAATTAAAAAAAAAAAATTTAATTGGGAAGCAATTGAAAAACATTTTTTTTACCTTGAAATATATTTACTGACATTAGTAAATGAACAAAATATATCAGAAAAAAGATGGCAAGTATATACTAGAAGTCCAATTTTCAGAAAGTGATATGTTTACACATTCACATTCATGGCATTTTGTAGCTTCATAGTTTCTCTTTACCTAGATAAATATATGATAACTGTTTAGTAAGATTTTAAGGACTGTTTTTCCCTGCTGATTATGGCATTTGCAAGCTGAGATGAGGACCATAACTGCCTAAGTGGGAGAACTATTCAGAAAGAGAGAGAGGATTTAGCTCGGAGCTAGAGATGGGAATTTCTGAAGCAAAATGCTGCGCGCCCTTTTAGGCAGCTTCTACCTCTTTTTCCTCATCGGCTTGAAATTACTAAAAAAATAATAATTTCTTGTTATGTGATAAATGCTACAATGTGAGAATGATGAAAGCCAGCTCTCAACCAGACACACACACACACACAAAACACACACCCACTCCACACACACAGCACACACATATACACACCACACCACACACAGACACACATACCATGCACACAAACACACTTAAAAATGATTAGGGAAAAACACAAAAAAATACCAGCAGTGATTATTCCAGGGTATATTTTTATTAAATATTGAATATATTCAACATTTTGCAGTGAATTTCATTTTCCAAGCTTAAAGATGCTTCTTGTATTTAGAGTATTTTCCAAACAAATGTACCTATTATAAGTTCTAGAGAAAACAAAGCTGTCTGGCGTCAGGATTCTAGGCGAACCGCTTTGTCAGATCTTAAGCATTACAGTTTTTTACACGTTTAACAATAAAACAACAACAAAACACTATACTATGAAGAGGTCATTTTTGAGACAAAGACTCACCCAAGCTCAAATGTGATTAGTAGCAGAATCAGGCCTGGAAACCTTGATCTTGTGTTTCTTAGAACAAGCTCTCTCTCTTCCCATGTTGCTTTTGGTTGACATAAGCAAAAGGGGGAAAAACCCTATGTACAAACACAATGAACAAGGATTACAGAAGAATTGAGGCCTTTGTGTTGTGGTGATGGAGAAAACCATTGAACATATCAATAACATGGATAGCCAAGAGAAAAAAACCCCCACAGATCTGTCCTGAAGAGGGTAAAACCAGGCAAGGACTTTGAAACTCTGTCTCACATACTTTTGAAATGTTGTCTAGAGGGGCCAGTGCTTGCAGAAGGCCATCATGTTTGGAAGGGTGGAAAATCAGCACAAGAGAGGAAGACCCTGGATGAGATGGTTAAACAGTGACTATAGTAATGGGGTAAGATGTGTTTGAGACAGGGAGGTTGGCTCAGGATAAGGCAAGTTTCAGAGATATTGTTCATAGGGTCAATTTGAGTCATGATCCACTCAAGAGCACATAACAGTACCAATAATAACAATACTATGGGTATAGATGTGTGTAGAAAGGAAGAGGAAAAAATATCTATATATTTATATACATATACATAAAAATACACATAGGCTTTTCCCCCTTTGAGGAGTCAAACCTGTATTTACCTGACAGAAATATCTCAAAACCTTTGAACCTTGGTCAAGATTACCTCATGATGGAGCCATCTAGGAAGTTACTCTCAAGAAATATTCCTTAAAATTTTCTTCTTCCAATAATGATCTCAAGCATCTAAGATCCGGAGGGGGGGGGGAAGCATATTTTTCTCTTTAGCAACTGATTAGCAATAAACCTTAGCATGGCTTTGTTTCTCTGTGAGGCACAGACCCTAGTGAAGTCACAGGAAGAAACTGAGTCTCATTTTGAGCAATTGCATCACCTTATTCTATGGGTATCAATAATCGGTGTTATGCAGATGACACAACCTTGCATGACGAAACTTAGGAGGACTTGAAGCCCTTGCTGCAGAAGATAAAGGAGTACAGTCTTCAATAGAGATTGCATTTCAACATTAAGAAAATAGAAATCCTTACTAGGATACTAGGCAGCATCATGGAGAAAACACTGAAGTTGTTAACAATTTCATCTTGCTCAGATACACGATCAGTGTGCTTGGAATCATCAATAAGAAATAAAAATATGAATTGCATTGGGGGAAATCTGCTATCAGGAACCTCTCCAGAGTGTTAAAGAGTAATTATGTCAATATAAAGACGAGGTTGTGCCTGAACCAAGCCACGGTCTACTCAATTGTTTGCTAAGCATCAGAGAATTTGACAATGACCATGGATTACAGATGAAGAATTGATGCCTTTGTGTTGTGGTGATAGAGAAGACTATTGAACATATCAATAACATGGATTGCCAAGAGTAAAAAACAGATCTGTCCTGAAGAGGGGGAACCAGGTTGCTCTTTGAAGGCAAGGATTTTGAAAGTCTTGCATACTTATGAAATCTTGTCTAGAGGGGCCAGTGCTTGCAGAAGGCCATCATGCTTGGAAGGGTGGAAGATCATGCAAGAGAGGAAGACCCTGGATGAGATGGATAAACAGTGACTATAGTAATGGAGTCAGATGTGTTTGAGACAGGGAGGTTGGCTCAGGATAAGGCAAGTTTCAGAGATGTTGTTCATAGGGTCCGTTTGAGTCATGATCCACTCAAGAGTACATAACAGCACCAACAATAACAATACTGGAGACCTAGTTGTAAGAAGCTGTGCTGCAGTTCCAAAGGCACACAATTTGAAGCCACTATAAGTTCTACCCAAAAGGCATAGGCAGTCTCCTGCACTGCAATTCACTGCCTCTGAAATCCCCCTGGAGGGTCAGCTATGGGTCAGTTCCAACTTGATGGCACACAACAACAATTCTACAGGTAGGGAGCTTTAGGGGTGAAGTAAGTAGAAAGTTTTGCTGTTTACCCAGAGCCCATGCCCCACTGGTGGTTCAAATTCACAAGTGACTCCATAGGAGAAAGATAGGAAGTCTCTTCTCATGTGATTTTCAGCCTCAGAAGCTGAAGCTGAGAGGGTCAGTGAAACCCACTAGAGAGACAGCAGAAACCCAGGAGAGGGACAACGAGTTTATTCCATGGATTTGCCCAGTTCCAGTTGAGACTTTTCCATGTCAATTTCCCTCCTCCGAGGGAGACTGAATGGGTTGCAGGAGTTCAATAGCTTAGTCTAACCTTTGCTACTTAACTCCTAGGTAAATAACTAAAACCAGTGCTCTTGTCTCCACTTATTGTTCCACCTGTCCAAAATTTCACCTTGGTTTACAATTTGGTCATCATCCTTGGAAAGAGAATACAAAAGAGAAGAATAGGGCTGTAGATGAAAAACTAGAAAGAATAATAGCCTATCTGTCCTAAAGATAGGGATGAACCTATGATAATAATTAAAGATCAGTGGAAGACAGACAGGTCTGGAAAAGTTCTTAATTAAGATGATGCAGACAAAGATTTTCAAAACTGTTTTGTGGCACTTGTTGCCTCCTTCGATGCTTGCTACAAGTAGCAAGTTAGGTGGAAACTGTTCAGCTGGACATCTTAGGTTATTCCTGCTTTTGTGAAATTACAAATCCTTGATACATATTGTTATGCAAGGGCATTGGTTCTGCACGCAGCCTTATTCTCCTCTCCAGACCTCACATTATGCTTTGGTATTGGACCCGTTTCCCACATTGAAACCATATGGCACAGTGGAAGGAACATGGGCTCTTTCAATCAGCTAGTGTAGCTGTAACACAAATACTACATCTGTGTGCCTTTAAAAAACCAGAAATGTCTTTTTTCTTAGTTCAAAGATCTAGAAATAAAATGACAAGTTATGACTCCCGGGGGAGGTACTTCTTTGACTATTGCAGTTTCCTTTGGGTGTCTTCATCCAGTTAATTATGCCTTGTAGTAATCCTACAGGATAGAGAGTTTCCTGGGCTGCAATCACTATAGTACCAGGTCTTTCCTACCCTGGAGCTGACGATGGTGAGTTTGAATCGATGACCCCACTTCCTTGAATTCCTGAGCTTGTAGATAATAGCATCTGCCTTCATCATTTCCATCAGGTAGTGTCTATCTTCCCTGGTTATGACATGTGTGTCTCTGTGTCTATGCTGCTGTTTATTAATATGAGTTTACATTTAATATCTAACCTCCATTGGTGCTACCTCAGTTGATGGATAACATTCTTTGCATTGTAGAGCTGATGATATTACATTAGATTCTATTGCATCCACAAGTGTGAGATTCTAACACATATGTTAGAAGAGACACCATTCAATTCATAATATAAGCTCTGAGGCCCAACAAATTGGACTCTATTCTCAGTCTATTACTCATTGCCCTTGTGCAATTAGCTCTGGGGCTCAATTCATTCATCTGTTGTATAGTTTTAGAGGGTGAGTGTCATAAAGAAGCATTGCGATCACTTCTAGGGGCAGTGCCTGTCATAAAAAGTCAGCCATTATTATTATTGGTCTAAGTGTCTGAGGCATTTGGTTGTGTATTGCCATGTGGAGGTGGGAGATTAATGGCTAATTTGGATGCTATGTAAAAGAAATGGGGAGGGGGAAGAGAGAAAGAAGAAATGGGGGGGGGGAAGAAAGAGAGAGAGAGAGACTATTATAATATCCGTACCTAATCTTATTTTTAGTACTTCATTAACGTTGTTTTTATTACCCTTGGAATTTCCCAACCATTTCTGCAGATTTTTATTTTAGTTCATGGATCATAGAATTCAAACTGGCATAGCTCTTACTTCATTATAATTTGCCATATGTGAGCATGTTCTCTATATTTAGCCTGTGAATGTAAAAATTTTATCATGTTGCCAAAGTGCCAGGATTCTTGAATATTTGAATCTAGTCAAAACTGTTGGGTTCACAAAGGAAGTATCAGGCTCCCAGAATTGAATTTGTAAAAAAATGGATCCTAGACCAGAATTTGGATGTTTTTGTTCTGTACCAACCAGTGTGGGACATTTGACTCAGGACTCTCAAGACTCAAAGAGACTCACTTTTTGGGAGATGTCCAAGAAACATATTCCATTTTGCTGTGAGTTTGAATCAGACAAAAATATGAGCAGAGCATAAGCTGTCTTTCACCTGTAGTTAGTTGTATGCACTCGGTTCCACCTTTCCTTCAACGGCTCTGAGGAAAAGCAGCAGTATGAACTAGATTCAGAGCTCCTTCCCTAAGGCCAGGTCAGATTTTTTTTTCCAAGTTCTAGTCTTAAAAAGAAATAAAGGTAAAAACAAAAGGGTGGGGGAACCACACTTATTGTTTTATCTGACTGATTTCTCACGGTCTTTTCCTAAAAATATCTTGTAGTTAATCGCTAAATATAACACTGTACTTAATTGTTCATAAGGCAAAAGGTTAGGAAGATCCTGCACATTTTAAAGATGATCTCTAAATAGCTACTTGGCTCACAGCCTTGTCATAGTGTTTTTAGGTTTGTTTTAATTATGATGATTGATTTGGAAAAGCATTGTTTGGGTGTTTTTTAAAAAATAATTTATGCATTTTTGTTGAAAGTGGTTACATGCTTATAAGAAATGAACTTATTTTTTCCAGAGAATCATCTTATTAAGGTAGCTGTATAAATATTTTACAAAACCAAAGGGGACCTATGAAGAATGCATTCTAAAAATAGCTTCATATGTTCTAGAAGAATGATTACAACCCGCACATGTGCACATATACACACGCACACACAGTGGTAAACTGGCTGTCATCCGTAAACAGTGTAGGAAGATTTGACTGATGTGGTGGTCTCACAAACTCTCCCTCCCCTTTGTGAGCTCAGCCCCTTGATGCGCTTCCAAAGTTCAGCCTCCCCCAGGATGCCTCTCTGTAGATCAGATCTGAGATCTCTGGGCAACACTGAATTGCATCCTGCTTCCTGCTCTTCTCCATGTCTAACAGTTTCCACAGAAGCCTAGATTTCTGAGTTCATTTGCTCATTTTTCTCAGGCCATAGTTCCAGCGTCTAGGTCTCTAGTACAGTCTCCTGGGCCCTGGTGAAGCTCCGATGCAAATTATTTGTCAGGGCAACAGTTTCTGCACGATGGAGACTTACTTTTATTGATGCCCACTCTCCCAAAAATCACAGTTTCATCTCTCATCTAGATGTTTGTTTCAAACCTTAATGTCAACTACTAATCAGTTGTCCTGGATAATTTCATATTATATGCTCCTAGGCTAAATGATCTCTAATTCGAGTCTGCTTTTTAATAAACACCTATTATGTCCCACAAGCATTGTGGGTAATGAAAATTATTTGTGCCCAACTGCTAACCTTTGTTGTTGCTGTTGTTGTTGTTGATTGCCTTCGAGTCAAGCATAACTCATAGTGACCCTATGAAAAAAAAGGCCTGAAAATAGTGTTGAATTGATTTTGACTCATAGTGACTGTATAGGTTAAAGCAGAATGTCCCCTTGGGGTTCCAGGCTGTAAATCTTTACAGGAGCAGATAACCACATGGTGTGGCTGGTGGATTCAAACTACTAATCTTTCAGTTAGCATGCAGGCACTCAAACTCTGCACATCAGGGCTCTTACTTGGAAAATACTGTATCCCAGAAAACCCTTTGCAACAGCTCTGCTCTGTGACACACAGGATTGTCATGATGTGAAATTAACTTGACAATAGTGAGTTTGGTTGTGCAGCCTGTAGTGAGATGCACTGCTAACCCAAAGGTCAGGCATCTCTGGAAGTTTGAATCTACCAGTGGTTCGATGGGAGAAAGATGGACAACCTCTTTTGGGTCATGATTTTCAGCCGGGGAAGCCCAATGGAGAGCTGTTATGACTTGCAATTACTTGACAACAGTGAATGGATTGTTTGGTTGTTCTGGGTTCTTTGAGGCAGGGAATGGGAGCATTGTCATA
>NW_006400722.1:2138-3368 GCF_000299155.1 Elephantulus edwardii | reverse complement strand
GAGGGACAGCGCAGGAGGGGAAGACCCTCTATGAGATGGATTGATTCGGTGACTGGGGTAATCGGGATGGGTGTGTCGGAGGCAGTGCGGTTGGTGCAGGATAGAGCAGGGTTTAGGGCTGTTGTGCATAGGGTCGCTATGAGTCGCAAACGACTCGATGGCACATAACAACAATAACAAACATATTAAACCGTAGCTCTGAACACTGATTCTAAAAGCAGGATTAAGATTAGAGCTCTACCACTATAGTTACACGATTTAGAACAAAATATGTTCCCCTACTCAGTCTTTAATAAATAATTGCAAAATGAAATAATTAATTCTTTCTCTGTTGTCACAAACAAACGCAGATACATTATTATAAGTCTATTCTTATTGATAATGAACTTATAGGGCTGAGTGGAACTGCTCTATAGGGTTTCCAAGGCTATAAATTTTTAAGCTAAAGCCAAGTCCTTTCGCTTTCTCCCATAGTGCAACTAGTGGATTTGAACTGCTCACCTTTCAGTTATTAGCCTAACACTTATTTTCCTGTGTCTCAAGGGCTCCTTCCAAAAGCATTCATATTTTCCACATAGGTCGTTTCCCAGAATGAGAGTTTATAAAATAAAAAATTATTAATTTGGCGTCTGTTTTATCTAAAACAAGATAAAGTCCTTTTGCACCCAAAAGAATATCTCTTTCACATTTAAATATGAATCATCTAAACTGAGCTCTTTTTTTCCCCTGGGCAGTATCAAATAATCCTCATACTTGCTTTTTATGATTGATGTTGACTATCTTTCTTCTGTTCAGAAAACCTAATCATTGTATTGGATGTTGTCTTTCTCTGTTCAATTAGATTCTATTTCCTGAAGAGCAATCCCATTGTATGCCTTCACAATTTATGTCCTGATCACCTTGATTGACATTGCACAATCCAAGTATGTAATTACAAGATATTTCTTAGTTTTACTCATGGGTAGTCAATTTAATCTGCTGATTGTGATTTTAGTAACTTAGCTTTCAAAGTACAAAATGTGATGCTTACCTTACTGTTACCCCATGCACTGTGATGCCTCTTACAAAGAGAATTCTAGTCACAACTTGAAAAGCTGATGAATAACAGGATTAGGAACTTCTTTTTTTTTTCCATTATTTAGAGAATATTAGTTTCTGTAATCAAACCCATGTAGATAAGACCTTACATATTTAATACAGTGCGTTACCCCTGTACAAATGGAAAAAAAA
>NW_006400722.1:0-1428 GCF_000299155.1 Elephantulus edwardii | reverse complement strand
TACAGCAAACAGACAGACAGATGAGTGGGAACTGGTTGGTAGACATTCAAACTGCCGGACTGATCCAAGCCATGGTCTTTTCATGGTCATAGGATCACTATGAGTCATTGTCAACTTGATAGCACCTAACATCATCAACAACAACCATAAAAGTTTGTTTAGTAGTCATAATAGTTTTGAAATATTTGAGTAATAGACCTACTCATTTATGTATATGAATATTACTTATTTGGAAGATATTCCACAGCATGTATGATATATGTTTTTGTTCTTATATACCATTGAGGCAAAACCCAATGCATAGCTGACACTCCAGCAACTTTTTAGAGGCAGTAAATAGCACAGGAGAATATTGTTCATCTTCTTCCTGGGAGTAGCTGGTGGATTTGAACTGTGTGTCTTTGAGTTGGCAGTGCAACTTCTTACCACTAAGTCACACAAAAGGCTTCCTATTAGCGTTGTGACCAATTGGCATTAAAAGTTCACCATGGAGGGGGGAGGGAAGAGAGAGAGATAGTGCACCGACACTGAGCTCTAGCTCTGCCATTTATTGATAACATTAATTGATGTAATCAATAGCAAGCAACTGACCCTTGTTAAACCTCAACTTTTTATGAGTGTTAAATATTAATGGTGATCTACCGTAGACAGTGTTATTCTGAGGCAAGAATGAGTCAAGATGCGAAAATATTGAGAATTTCAATTTTTTTAATATGAATCAGTAACAAAAATAGTGTTGTAAAGGGGGATCTGCCCCATTAATTTGTTCCATATATGGCTCTATCATCCGGCTGGTCACATACTCAATTACATAGTGAAATATTTAAGGCAATGTGCAGTTTCTTCTACTGGAATTTATCCCAGTCAAAGGATTTTAGTTAAGTTACATTGGACTTTTCAGAACCAGACTACGAAATAATCTATTAGATGTTATAAAAGAGTTAAAAGACCAAAACTGTTAGCGATTTTCTCAAATCAATAAGAACAGTTGGAGTAGAGTGAGGACTCAATCCAATTTTCCCTGCTGCCACTTCAGTGCTTTTTGCTGCTTCTGATTAGCAAATAAATACCATGTTTTAAGGGTGTCTGTATCTAGTTCCCTAGGAGAGCGAAATCCGTGAAAGGCATATACATATATATCTTCAAAAGATTCACTTCAAGGAACTGATTCACACGACTCTGGAAGCTGCCACAACAGTGGAAAGCCCACCACCACTGAATAGACTTGGACTTAGAAGGACCCTCCGTTCAGCTTCCATTTCTTTAAATCTTTACAGGAAGAGACTGCCCATCTTTCTCCTGCAGAGAAGCTGGTAGACTTCAACCTTCAAACTTATTTCTTTTTCATAGAGATTTTAATGAAAGTTTATAGAGAATTTGGATTTTCATTCATTCATTTTTGCACATTTTCTTCCCTGCCCACTTCTC
>NW_006400721.1:13746-17063 GCF_000299155.1 Elephantulus edwardii | reverse complement strand
ATAATAAATATAATATGATGTTCCTATAGATCCAAATTATAACTGCCTATTTTAGAAAACATGTTATGAATGTAAAGCAACATACCTACACCAAAAACTGCAAAACAATGATGTTGTTATTGATGTTGTTAGGTGCTGTAGAGTTGAGTACAACTCACAGCAACCCTATGAACAACATATCTGAAACCTGTCCTATCCTTTTCCATCCTCACTCTTTCTGACACACTAGAGCCCATTGCCACAGTCCCTATGTCAATCCACCTGTTCGAAGGTTTTCCTCTCTTTCGCCAAGCTTACACCCTTCAAAGCATCATGTCCATCTCCAAGGAATAGCCCCTCCTAGTGACATGCCCAAAGTATGTGACATCTCATTGTTCTTTGGCTGCACCCTTTCCAAGATACATCTGTTTGTTCTCTTGGTCATCCATGGAATGTTCAGTGCCCTTCTCCAACACCACAACTCAAAGGCTTCAATTTTTTTCCCCCTGTCATTCTTATTCATTGTCTAGGTCTCAAGCGCATAGCAAGTGATCAGAAAGACTATGGTCTGAATCAGACACACCTTAGTCCTCAAACTGACATTATTATTTCTCAGTTTTTATTTAGAGAGGTCCCTAACTGCAGAGTTTCCCTGTGCAATGCATCTCCTTATTTCTTGACTGCTGGTACCAAAGATGTTAATTGTGGATCCAAGCAAAATGAAGCTATTGACTATTGAAGCTAAGTTTCAACCTTCTCTCCATCCATCATGATGTGTTGCCCATTGGTGCAGGGAAAGAATCCTTATTTTCTTGACATTGAGATACAATCCAAACCAAAAGCTGCTTTCCTTATTTTTCTGCAACAAAAGATTCAAGTCCTCCTCACCTTCAGCAAGCAAGGTTGTGTTATCTGCATAATGCAACTTATTGATGAGTTTCCCTCTGATCCTGATGCCACACTACTCTTCATAAAGTCCAGCTTCTCGAATAATTTTCTCAGCATATAGATTGAATAGATATGGAGAGAGAATGCAACCCTGATGCACTCCCTTCTCAATTTCAAACCATGCAGTGTTCCCCTGCTCTGTTTGCACAACAGCCTCAGTGGTCCAGGTATAGGTTCCACATGAAAACAATTAAGGGTTCTGGGATTCGCATTCTGCTAAATGTCAGCCACAACTTGTTATGGTCCACACAGTCAAATGCCTTTGCATAGTCAATAAAGCACTGATAGACATTCTTCTGGTATTCTTTGATTTCAACCAGGATCCAGCTGACATCAGCAATGATATCCCTAGTACCACGGCCACTTCTAAATCCTGCTTGAACTTCTGGAAGTTCCTAATCTATGTACTACTGTAGCCTTTTGTCCTAGTGGTAAGAATCTACACTGCAATTCCAAAAATGTGGTTAGAATCAAACAGCTGCTTCATGAGAGAAATATGGGCAATCTCATCCTGTGAGATTAAGTGCCTCTGCAAACCCACTAGAGGGTCAGCTATGGGTTGATTTCTACTTAATCGTATTCAACAGCATAAGTGATATTAATGTTATTGTTTGATGGTTTCCACATTCACTTGGATCACTTTTCTTGGGAATGGGAACAAATATGGACCTCTTCCAATCTATTGGGCAGGCAGCTGTCCTCCAAATTTCCTCGCATAGACTGTTGAGTGTATCCAAGGCTGCATCTGTCAATTGAAACAAGTAAATTAGTATTCCATCAATTCCTGGGGTCTTATATTTTGCCAATGCCTTCAAAGCAGCTTCTTCTTTCTCCTTTACTACCTTTGGTTTCTGTTCATATGGTACTTCTTGAAATTTTTCAGTGTCAATCAATTCTTTCTGGTGCAGTGACTCAGTATGTTCCCTCTATATTATTTTTATGCTTTTGGGTCCTTCAATATATTTCCCATAACATCTTTCAATATTGCAGTCAGGAAGCAATTTTTTAAAAAGTATGGCTTGGGTCAAAGAGCTCTTGTAGCCTCCTGGAGTTATGCTGCCAAATCAGATATGCAGCTGGAGTCTACCAGCTGCTCCACAGGAGAAAGATGGAATCTCTTTCCATGTGATTTACAGCCTCTGAAAACCTACTGCAGGGTGCCCTCTAGATGGCATTTAACAACAACAATAACTTGGATTATGTACACCTTAGCCTTTAAAACGACAATGTGTCCTTGATTTCTTGACTTCTACAACCATCTTACTAACAGATTTTTCCTTTTATACGTATGGATAGTATCCTCTCAATAACTGCATTGTGCTTCAATATAGATCTTAAAATGTTCTTTGTAACTCTAAATGCAACACCATTCATAATTCTTAGCATAATAGATCATGTAATTGTCTGATTCAAGGTGGCTAATAAAGTCCATCTCACATCACAAATACCTAGAATGTTGATCTTTATACATTCCATTTAATTTTTGACAGCTTACTTTTTTTTCAGATTTATTCTTTCTACATTCTGTGTTCCAATTATTAATGGATGTTTGCAGCTGTGTCTACTCACTTGTTAGTATCTTCCAGTCTGAGATCACAATTACTTTGTTATTCCCATTATTCTCAATGTCAGCAAAACTTTGTTGTGCTCCATGCAGTCAAATGCCTTTGCATAGCCTACAAAACATAAATTGACATCCTTCTGGTATCCTCTGCTTTCAGTCAAATTCCATCTGACATTAGAATGATATTTCTTGTGATATGGCTTCTAAACCCAGCCTTCATTTCTGGAAATTCTCTTTCCATGTACAGGTGTAGCCATTTTCAGCAAGATTTTACTTTCATGTGATACTAATAATATTGTTCCGTAATTTCCATATTCTGTTGGATCACTTTTTTTTTGAGAATGGCAACAAATTATAATTTCTTCCAGTTTATTGGCCAGGAAGCTGCCCTCCAAATTTCATGGGATAGAATATAGGATAGAATATGGTTGCATCTACATGAAGAGTTTGTTGAGATATGTCAATTGTTATCCCATCAATTCTTGGGGCCTTATTATTATTTTTTTAAAGCCTTCAAAGCAGCTTAAACTTCTTTCTTAACCATCACACTTTCTTGATCATATGCTATTTCCTGAAATGGATTTGTGTCCACCAATTCTTTTGGTACAATGACTCTCTATTCCTTCCATATTCTTTTGATGCTTTCTGGTTCATTCAAAATTTTGCCAATACAATTTAAGAAGGTCTCATTCATCAGTTTTATTCTCTTCTGGCTGTAGGTTCTTTTGTTATGATTGGAAGACTCTTTATGCAGTTGTTGTTGTTGTTATGTGCCGTCGAGTCACCTGCAACTCTTAGCGACCCTATGTACAACAGCCCTAAACTC
>NW_006400721.1:9208-10455 GCF_000299155.1 Elephantulus edwardii | reverse complement strand
TCTGTTGTACATAGGGTTTTCAGAGGCCTGCTATTTCAGAAGTGGATGGCCAATCCTTCTTCCTAGTCTGTCTTAATGTGAATGTTCAGATTTAGAGAAGTATCAGACAGACCAGCAAGTTAAAGGTATATCCCTTATTGCGGAGTTAACTTTAGCGGTAGATTAGATTTTCTAGAGTTGTTCCTAGTATTTCTCTGATAAACTGTATAGACTGCTCCAACAGGAAAAAAAGAAAACTCACAGACTGGGAAAAATTCAGGATAATGGCATATCTGATAAGGGACTCATATCTAAAATTTATAGAATACTCCAGAATTTCAACAAGAAAAAGGCAAACAACTCAATCACAAAATGGCCACAATTTATTCATAGACATTTCACCAAAGAAGAAGTTCAAATGGCCAATAAACACATGAAATGTTAAAAATCCCTAACCATCAGTGAGATGCAAATCAAAACAAGGAGATATTATCTGATCCCAGGAATAATAGCGAAATTCATCAGGGTAACAATCAACAATTGCTCCCAAGGATGTCGAGAGAGTGAAACTCTTGTTTGCTGCTGCTAGGAATGTAAAATGTTACATCCATTGTGGAAGGTGGTCTGACACTTTCTCAAAAACTTAGACATTCCATTTGACCCACCTCTCCCACTAAGGGGGCGTATCCTAAAGATACAAGTTTGCTTGGCTCCACAATAAAAACTCTTGGTATTAGCAGTCAGGAAATCAAGAGACAAATTGCATTGGGAAAGTCAGCTGTCAGGGACCTCTCCAGGGTACTGAAGAACAACGATGACAGACTGGAGACTAAGGTGTGCCTGATCAGTCTTCACAATTGACTGCTGTGCGTTAGAGAGCTGGACAATAACTAAGGATGATAGAAAAAGAATTGATGCCTTTGAGTTGAGGTGCTGGAGAAGAGTGTTGAACATACCATGGACTGCCAAGAGAACAAACAGGTTTCATCTTAGGGTGAAGCCAGGCTGCCCCTTGGAGGCAAGGATTCTGAGGCTTTGTCTGACATACTTTGGACATGTAGCAAGGAGGGACCAGTCCTTGGAGAGGGACATTATGCTTTGAAGGGTCAAGGGACAGAGAAAGAGAGAGGGACCATCAATGAAATGGATTGATACAGTGACTCGGGTAATGAGGGTAGGTGTGTCAGAGACAGTAAAGTTGGCACAGGATAGAGCTGGTTTTAGGGCTGTTGTACATAGGGTCGCAAGCAACTCAATTGCACATAACA
>NW_006400721.1:6845-8573 GCF_000299155.1 Elephantulus edwardii | reverse complement strand
ATTTCTTTGTTTTGACCTCTCTACAAATTCTGACAATGATTTTGGTCTTTTTTTTCTCCCCAGTCTTTTGCTTTTTTCATGGTTATCATCCTTGACATGCTCCCAACTTATCTGGTTTATTATAATCACAACTTATGTGGTTTGTTATGCACATTTAGAATTAGCATCATAAAAGAGAATTAGTAGCCTCTGAAGAGCTAAAGGACACAAGCCCACACACACCTAAGGCCTACTCCTTTTTTTTTAAAAAAACTTTTCCATCCTCTAGGGATCTAGACTAAAAGAATTCACCTCATGCTCTTTTTTGTCTTGGTAACACTTTTTGTCTTTTCTCTTCTGGTCTTTTTGTTTATTTATCTTGTGTCTCTGATAAGAAATCAGTATAATATCACTGTCTGTATCAAGAGAACCTATATCAAGGAAATCAGAAGCGAAATATATAAACAACCCCTTTCAGCACCTTAACGTGAAATAGAACTGTAAAATTGCACCCAATATAAATCTTAATGAATATGCCTACCTATTTGGGTTTGCAGAGAACCTGGTTGTCCTGATTCTCACTTCCTTCCCCTATCTTTTTTCCTTTTACACAGAATGCTAAAATAAACGATTTTTCCTGTTTTTTTTTTACAGCTGTCATGGTTAATGTATTGTTTCTCCTGTAACATCAATCACATCTTTAAAACAAAGCAAGAGAACCACAACAATTGTGCTGTAAAAGCATTTGATAAAATTAGACATACTTTACTGATAAAAAACGCTCAACACAATAGGTATATATGGGAATTCCTCAACACAATATACGAAAGCAACAGCCAAAATTAATCTCAGTAGACAGAGATTGAAAGCATTACCCTGTGAATAGGAACCAAACAAGGTGACCTTTATCACCACTCTTATTCAATACTATTTTAGAAGCATTAGAAACATAAGGCAAGAAAAAGACATAAAAGATATCCAAATTTCAAAGAGGACATAAAACTGTATTTGCAGATGATATGGTAATGTTGTTCTTGTTAAGTATCCTTGAGTCACCTGTGATTTATAAGCACCCTATGTACAACATAAAGAAAATCTCAAAGACTCAGCAAGAAAATTACTGGATCTAACTGACACATTCAGCAAAATCAGTCAGATGTCACTGCAATAAAAAAGAGAAATCTGGAAATGAAATTGTTGTTATGTGCCGTCGAGTCGCTTGAGACTCATAGCGACCCTATGTACAACAGCTCTAAACTCTGCTCTGTCCTGTGCCAATCTCATTGCCTCCGACACACTTATCCCGATTGCCCCAGTCACTGAATAAATCCATCTCCCAGAGGGCCTTCCCCTCCTGCGCCTGCCCTCTACCCTCCCAAGCAGGATGTCCCTCTCCAAGGACCAATCTCTCCTTACAACATGACCAAAGTATGTCAGACGGAGCCTCAGAATCCTTGCCTCCAAGGAGCAGCCCGCTTTAACCCTCTCCAGGGTGAATCTGTTTGTTCCCTTAGCAGTCGATGGTACCCTCAACACTCTTCTCCAACACCAAAGCTCAAAAGCATCAATTCTCCTTCTATCCTCCTTGGTCATTGTCCTGCTCTCTGATGCATAAGAAGTGATTGCAAAGACCATGGCCTGTACCAGACTCACCTTTGACTCCAGAGACACACCGTTGCTCTTGAGTACTTTAGAGAGGTCCCTAACAGCAGAATTTCCCATGGCAATATGTCTTTTAATTTCCTGGCT
>NW_006400721.1:3877-5310 GCF_000299155.1 Elephantulus edwardii | reverse complement strand
CAGTGGAATGTCCCTCTCTTCCCTCCCTGAAGACCCTGCTAAAAACCCCTCCCCCAAATGCCTTAAGTGTGCAACCTCCCTTAATAAAGCTGCTTTAAGCTTTCTTTTTTTGCTCTCTGGTCCCTTCCTTGAATCCTTGGCCTTACATCCAGTGTGAAGACCTAAGAAAAGCAATCCTATGAGCAAGGGCCCTATCCTTAGTCAACTTCACTGTCTCCAATATACCAGTCTCCATTGCCACAGTCACTGCATCAACCCACCTTATGCAAGGTCATCCTCTTCTGTACCCACCCACCACCTTTCCAAGGCTGACATCCTTCTCTAATGTCCGACGCCTCCTAAAACATGTCCAAAGTATATGAGATGTAGTGCAAAATTTCTTGCCTCCAAGAAGCAACCGTGTTTCACTCTTTATAGGACAGACCTTCTGTTCCCTTTGCAGTCCATGGTATGTTTCATACTCTTCTCCAGCACCACAACCCAAAGGGATCAATTCTTCTTTTGTCATCTTTGTAATTTTTGTCATCCAGCTCTTAGATGCATTTCAAGCTTTTGAGAAGATTTGGTATGGATCAGGCACACTTTCCTCTTTAGACTAATATTGTTGCTATTTTGCACTCTGGATATCCAGAATATCATCCATGAAGAATGCAAAAGGTCATTACAAAGACAGAAGAAGAATAAAAAACAAAATGGATATCAGAAGAGACTGAATATTGCACTGTAGGTTCTGGGAAGCTAAAGCAAAGGGAAGAAATCAAGAAGTTAAGGAGTTGAATAGAACATTTTAAAGGGCAGCTTGGGAAGACAAAGCAAAGTATTATAATGAAATGTGCAAAGAACTGGAGTTGGAAAATCAAAAGTGCTAAACTCACTTGGCATTTCTTAAGCTAAAAGCACTAAAAAACAAATTCAAGCCTTGAGTTGCAATACTTAAGGATTTTATTGGCAGAATATGGAAAGATCCAGGAAGCATTAAAAGCAGATGGAAGGACTATAAAGTTAGTATGAAAAGAATTGGTTGACACTGAAGAATTTCATGAAAGAACATATGATCAAAAGGCAATGGTAATGAAGGAGGAAGTGCAGATGGCTTTGAAAGACTTGACAAAGAATAAGGCCCTAGGAAGTGATGGAATATCAATTGATACATTTCAACAAACAGATGCTGTCCTGGACATGCTCACCAGGCTGTGCCAAGAAATCTGGAGGACAAACTATCTGGCCAACTGACTTGAAGAGAACCATATTTACTCCTATTCCAAAAAAAGGTGACCTGACAGAGTGTGGAAATTATCAAACAGTATGTTCACAGCTTCAGTTTGCTTGGCTCCACGGTCAACACTCTTGGCACCAGTAGCCAGGAAATAAAAAAACGTATTGCGATGGGAAAGTCTGTGGTTAGGGACCTCTCTAAAGTACTCAAGAGCACC
>NW_006400721.1:1752-3312 GCF_000299155.1 Elephantulus edwardii | reverse complement strand
AACAACAACAACAACAACAACATAACTAATATAATATGCAAGCAAAATCCTGCTGAAAATTATCAAAAAGCAGTTGGAATAGTACATTGACAGAAAACTAACAGAAGTACAAACTGGTTTCAGAAGAGTTTGTGGCACTAGAGACATTATTGCCAATGTTAGATAGATCTTGGCAGAAAGCAAAGGATACCAGTAGAATGTCTATCTGTGTTTCACTGACTATGCAAAGGCATGAGTGTGTGTATATCACAACATATTGTAGCTTCCTTTGAGGAGAATGGGAATCCCAGAACACTTGATTGTGCTCAAGTGAAACTTATCCTCAGACCAGGAAGCAGTACTCAAAATAGAGTAAGGAAACACTCCTTGGCTCAAAATCCGAAAAGGAGTGTGTCAGGGATGTGTCCTGTCTCTACAGCTTTTCAATCTATATGCAGAACAGATCATTCAATAGTAGGCTGGGCTTTTATGAGGAGGAATGTGGTATCAGGATTGAAGGAAGACTCATCAACAACCTGTGTTAAACAAATGACATAACCTTGCTTGCTGAAACTGAGGAGGACCTGAAGTACTTGCTGCAGAAGGTCAAGAACTGTAGTGTTCAATATGGATTGAAGCTCATCATCAAGAAGACAGAAATTCTCACCATTAGACCAATTAGTAGCACCATGAGAGATGGAGAAGAGATTGAGGTTGTCGACAATTTCAGCTTGCTTGGCTCTACAATTAACACTCTTGGCACTAGCAGTAAGGAAATCAAAAGACAAATTGCACTGGGAAAATCTGCTGTCAGAGACCTCTGCAGAGAAGCGACTCGATGGCACATAACAACAACAACAACAACAACAACAACAACAATAGAGATTAAACAGGTATAGAGAGAAGATGAATAGCTATCTTGATTTTAAATCATATGATGTTCCCTGGCTCCATTCACACAACAGTTTCCTGGGTCCAGGTATAGGTTTCACATGAGCACGATTATGTGTTCTGAGATTCCCATTCTTCTCAGTGTTACCACAATTTGCTATTATCCACACACTCAAATGCTTTTGCATAGTAAATAAAGCACAAATAGATCTTTCTGGTACTCCCAGCTTTCAACCATGAACAGCAAAAAAACTAAAAAAGTCTGTCTTTAAGGAAGTGCAACCATGGTGTTCCTTAGACGCAAAAGTGGTGAAATATTGTCTTAGCTGTTTTCGTGGAATATCCAGTACTCTTCTCCAACTCCATAATTCAAAGGCATTGATTAGTCTCTTATTCTTATACACTGTCTTTCAGATACATATGTCCCTCTGACTCTTTGAATCCATCAGCAGGATTGATTCGGTATCCGAGACAGTAAGATAGAGCAGGTTTCAGGGCTTTTGTACATAGGGTTGCTATGAATCGCAAGCAGCTCAATGGCACATAACAAAAACAACTACAGTAGTATTTTGCTTGCATGCAATATTAATGATAGTGTCCACATTCTGTTGGATCACCTTTCTTGGGAATGGGAACAAATATGAACCTCTTCCAATCCATCGGCCAGACAGCTATCTGCCAAATTTCTTG
>NW_006400721.1:0-1652 GCF_000299155.1 Elephantulus edwardii | reverse complement strand
AACAACAACAACAACAATAGAGATTAAACAGGTATAGAGAGAAGATGAATAGCTATCTTGATTTTAAATCATATGATGTTCCCTGGCTCCATTCACACAACAGTTTCCTGGGTCCAGGTATAGGTTTCACATGAGCACGATTATGTGTTCTGAGATTCCCATTCTTCTCAGTGTTACCACAATTTGCTATTATCCACACACTCAAATGCTTTTGCATAGTAAATAAAGCACAAATAGATCTTTCTGGTACTCCCAGCTTTCAACCATGAACAGCAAAAAAACTAAAAAAGTCTGTCTTTAAGGAAGTGCAACCATGGTGTTCCTTAGACGCAAAAGTGGTGAAATATTGTCTTAGCTGTTTTCGTGGAATATCCAGTACTCTTCTCCAACTCCATAATTCAAAGGCATTGATTAGTCTCTTATTCTTATACACTGTCTTTCAGATACATATGTCCCTCTGACTCTTTGAATCCATCAGCAGGATTGATTCGGTATCCGAGACAGTAAGATAGAGCAGGTTTCAGGGCTTTTGTACATAGGGTTGCTATGAATCGCAAGCAGCTCAATGGCACATAACAAAAACAACTACAGTAGTATTTTGCTTGCATGCAATATTAATGATAGTGTCCACATTCTGTTGGATCACCTTTCTTGGGAATGGGAACAAATATGAACCTCTTCCAATCCATCGGCCAGACAGCTATCTGCCAAATTTCTTGCCAAATTTCTTGTACCAGTATAAGTTCTTGGAATTAATGATAATGTTAAAAATGAAATTTACAAGTTTTTTTTCTATCCCCTCTACAATAATTTTGAGTTGTTATTGTTGATTGCCTTCGAGTTGAGCACAACACATAGCGACCGTAAGAACAAAAGGCTTGAAGCCCCTCTACCATTATCAACACTTTTCAAAGTTCATTGAGTTTCAGGAGGCATGTTATTTAGGAAGTGGATGCCACTCCTGCTTCCAATTTTGAGTGCCATGCCTAACGTCTCAGATGTTTAAAATACAAATTTATTAAAAGCATTTCAACTCATATATATTTACTGTGTTTGACCATCCAGTGGATTTTCAGTCAGTTTAATAAATGGGAGGAGATTGCTCACCCTTCTCCTGCAAAAGCAAAGTACCTGGTGGATTTTAACTGCATGCCTTTGAGATAGGAGCAAAGCTCCTTACCACCAGAGCTCCCTGTATATGTTTAGAATCAATTATCTACTATACAAATGAACTTGGTCTTCATAAAAACAGAATGAGTAGATGCCTACATTCTTCATCTTCAAGGAGTAAATAATAAACCATGAAAACACAAGGACATTAGCATCATTTTAGCATACAAAATATAACATTCTTTATGTTGTTGTTGTTGTTCTTATGTGCCGTCGAGTTGCTTGCGACTTATAGCGACCCTATGTACAACAGCCCTAAACTCTGCTCTGTCCTGTGCCAATCGCACTGTCCCTGACACTCCCATCCCAAGTATCCCAGTCACTGAATCAATCCACCTCATAGAGGGTCTTACCCTCCTGCGCTGTCCCTCCACCCTCCCAGGCATGATGTCCTTCTCCAAGGACCGGTCTCTCCTCACAACATGTCCAAAGTATGTTAGATGGAGCCTCAGAATCCTTGCCTCCAAGGAGCCACCCGGTTT
>NW_006400720.1:0-15301 GCF_000299155.1 Elephantulus edwardii | reverse complement strand
GTGAAGTAAGGAACTGCTTATGAGGTTTTCGGTCCATTCCAACAACTAAGAAATAGTGAGAAGAGTTGGGACCTCAGAAGGCTTTTAGGACCAATTAGTAGGCTCTGTGTCCAGGAGAAAATGAATATACTTACCAGTAATGTTAATGCTCACCCACAGCTCTTCTAGGAGGATCTAAATAGTTGAAGCGAATGTTAACCTTTTTATTTTAGTTGGTTCTGTTAAGACGTTGCCCATTTCATATGTGTCTTTCCCGCCTTTTCTTTTGTTAGTTTTACCAGTGGTTGTCCTATTTATTGACCTTTTCAAAGAATGAACTCCTTGTTTTGTTGATGGTTTCAATTGTTTTTCTGTTTTATATTTCATTTCTTTCTGCTGTAATTTTTATAATTTCAGGTTTTTTAGAGGGTATCAGGTTTTCTTGCTGTTCTTTTTCAATTTGTTGGAGATGTTTGGTTAGAGAGTCAATCGTAATTTTTTTCCCATTTTTTGGATACATTTACTTTTTGCTATAAATTGACCTCATACTACTGCTTTGACCATTGTCATTTGTTTCAAAAAACTTTTTAATTTCATTTTTTATTTCTTCTAGTACCCAGTCATGTTCAAGCAAGGTGTTGTTCAGCTTCCAAATGTATGGTGTATGTTTTTTCCCCTTTATCCTCTTGCTATTAATTTCTGGTTTTGTAGCATTGTGGCCTAAGAAAATTATTTCTATGTTTTAATTTCTTTATGCTTTCCTTGTGACCTAAAATATGATCTGTTATGGAGAATATTCCATGCATATTAGAGAAGATGTTATATTTTGGTTTTTGGGGTGCATTAGCTTATAATTATCTATGAGGTCTAGTTCATTTATTGTGTGGTTTAATTCTTGAGCATCTTTGTTAAGTTTTTTTCTGGTAGTTTTATTTTTTCTTGAGATTGGTGTATTGAAGTCTCCAACTACCATAGTAGTGTTGTCTATTCCCTTTTTTAGTTTTGTTAATGTTTGTTTTATATATTTTGTAGGTCTTTCATTTGGTGCATAGATATTTATTATTGTTATGAACCTCTTGTTCTATTGACCCTTTAGGCACTATGTAGTGACCTTCCTTGTCCCTTGTGATGGTTTTTGCTTTGAAATTTATTTTATCAGAGATTAATAACGCTATTCCTACTTTTTTTATGATTGCCATTTGTTTGGTATAATTATTCCCCCATCCTTTAATTTTTTGTGTCTTTCTTTATCTTCATTTTTCAGGTGTGTCTCTTGTAGACAGCATAGTGGTGGATTTTGGTTTTTTATCCACTCTGCTACTCTTCTTTTCAGTGGTGCATTCAAACCATTCACATTCAGTGTGATTATTGAAAGGCTATCATATTGTTGAGTTCTTTTTAGTGGTTTTGCTAGTTACTTGGTTCATGCTGCTTTCTTGTGTTACCTCTGTGGAAAGGACTTCACTCAGTGTTTCCTGCAATGCTTGTCTTGTTTTTACAAACTCTCTTAGGTTCTGTTTTTCTGAGAATATCTTGATCTCTCCTTCTATTTGATGGATAATTTTGCGGTATTCATGGTTGACAGTTGTGTTCTTTGAGTGTTTGATATATGTCCTACTCTCATCTTGCTCACATTGTTTCTGCTGAGAAATCAGTACTTAATCTTATCTGTTCTCCCTTATAAGTTACTCTTTGTTTCTCCCTAGCTGCTTTCAGGATTCTCTTCTTATCTTTAGTTCTGGCAAATTTAACTGTGATATGCCTTGGAGTTTTTCTTTTGGGGTCTATTCTATATGGTGTTTGCTCAGCTTCTTGAATATATATTCTCTCATTCTTCATTATACCTGGGAAATTTTCCTCTAGTAATTCTTCCACAACTTTTTCAGTACCTTTACTTGCTTCTTCCTTTTCTGGAATTCCAATGATGTGCATGTTATTTCTCTTGATGGTGTCCCACAGAATTTTTAAGCTTTTTATTTTTCCTTCCTTTTTGATTCTGCTTTTTGCCCTAGCAGATCAGCAGATCAGTGGTGACAATTCTATCTTCTCTTTCACTGGTTCTGTGTTCCATCTCTTCAACTCTGCTCATGTGTCCCTCCATCATGTTGACAGCATCTGAAACATTGGACCTCATATTTTGGATCATGGTTTCTTGGTTTTTCCAGTGCCGCTTATGCCTTGTTTATTTTATCTGCATTGTTCTGGATTTTATTTTTCTAGCTCCTTCTGATTTTTGCTTGTAATATCCTGTAATTCTATAATTTTGTCTTTCATCCACTAAAAATATCCAATCATTGTTCTTTTAAATTCTGTGTCAGGAAGTTCCATCAAGCTTTCTGGCTTCAGGAAATCCATTGATACTGTGTCACCCTTTGGGGGTGACATCTTGCTTTGCACTTGTGTAGTGTGTGTAATAGCCTGCTTTTTTTGAGACATTGATATGTTCTTGATCTGAAGATAATGCTCTAGAAATCAGTTAAGCAGCTCCCCCAGTTGTGTTTTTCTCTGAACTTCTGACTCAAGGGAAAGGTTAGTTCAGAGCCTATGAGAGCAATCTCTTGTAGGTAAGTCAGATCAAGGTGCTCCAGATTAAAGGCAGATCGATCGAGTGGACATGTTGGCACAGGTGTGGAGCCACATAGGGTGAGGCAGGCAGGGGGGTGGGGCAACCACAAGGGCTGGTCAACCACTTGGGGGACCTCACTCAGACCTCACCTGTCCCTGTGTGCTCACAATTGGGGTCCTTACTCAAATTCCAGCTGTTCGTCTCTGTCCCAGCACTTCTCACTCAGCAGTCCCTGCCCAGCGGCACTTCCCCAGGTACCCTCTCATAGCAGCACCTGTCCGAGCAGGGTCCTGGGTCCAGCGGGACCCAAGAAGACTCAGTCAAATTTCCACTGGTTGGTCTGGTTGGTCTACAGTGTCCACAAAAATTCAGTCAAATTCCCACTGGCTCACTTGTTCCTGGGCAGTCGGCGTGGCCCAAGAGAGCCCAGCCAAATTCCCACCAGTGGGTTTGCCCTTGGGTGCTCTCCCAGGCAATCGGCAGTACCCAAATAAACCCAAACAGGATCCTACCAGCCCACCTGATCATGTGCAGGGGCACAGAAAAATTCCAACAGACCCATTGGATCTTAGTGGGGCTTAAGAGAATCCAACCAGTATCCCACCAACCTTTCTCATGCCAGATCAGTCCCACAGCAGCTCAGCTGGTGGCTTCCAGCTATGGTTGGGTCCACAGCACGACCTGTGGTGCATCATTTTCTTTCTGTAGCTCTGGAAAAAATTGTTCGATCAAAAGTTTTGATTCCAATTCCTACTATGCACGTCACACCGTGTTGGCCAATCTCTGTGCAGCATGAAGGACTCTCTTGTCACCTGTCTCTAAGCAGCCTGTTGTTCCTCCAGCTCTTCACATTACATTCTCTACCGCTGCCATCTTACAAATATCTTTCAGTTATTTTTGACAACATAGTGAATTTGGTTATATAGGAAATAAACAGAGGGTCATCTGTAGGATGAAACTGCCTTAGGTGATAATTGAAATTGTGATTGTTGTTTGGTATCTTTGTTGAGAGCAGTCTGCTAGGTTAATGAGGTATGTGTTTGGAGTAGACTACTGTGTGTAAGTTTTTTTAGGGATTGAGTGCTGAGTGAAGTGAAAAGTTGTAAGACTTACCATTTAAGAGGTGTAGGAAATTTACTTAGTGAGGGGTGCATGTTTGACTTGAGAAAGGTGGTGCTAATGAGGGTTATTTATGACCTTTAACAGCTCTAGAGGTGGTTAGGATGACAGTATAAGGTTTTAGTGTGGTTGGAGAGGCTTGGGCTCATGTTGCCTGATGGGCATGGCACTTTTTTAAGTGACTTTAGTTGCTTGGTTTACACTTTTAGATGAGGATTTGGATATGCAGCAGTCTACGTGTTCCTGAAGTAATTGTTTAAGGAGGGAAAGATAAGGTATGATGCTAAAAGAGGATGTTTGGTGGGTAAATTATGGTATAGCAGAGTGGTCAGCCATACATTAGTTTGAAGGATTTTAGAAAGGACAGTGAGCGGAGTGGATACAGGCTAAGGCAATAAGAAGTAAGTTAATTTAACTCTTGTGTAACTTGACAGTTTAGTAAGATAGGATTTAGTGAGTATCTTCATGTGCTGTCTTTCCCTGAAGACAAGGAGCAGTATGGAATGTATGGCTTCTAGCAGATACTTAAACAAGGAGATAACTGCTGGGTGACTTTCGGAGACGAAGCTAGGACCATTGTCTGATTGTATAGGAGTATGAAGGCTAAACCTGGAATGACATGTTGGAGCAGGGCCTCAGTGACTTTATCTGCTGTTTCTCGCCCGGGTGCGGAAGGTATGCCCAGCCAAGAACAGCAACCTGGGGCATCCAAAGTGGCCCTACTCACAGAAGCAAATCTGAGCTCCCCAACCAGAGAAGAGACCTGGAATATCCAGGCATAGAGCAACAGTCATGGTGCACAGCCAAGAGCAGCAGACTGGGGTCACCCCAACACATGTAAGCAATCAAGGGTACCTCTGATCACAACAGCAGATCAAGGTGCTCCACCATAATGAGGCCAGGGGCAGCCGAGCATACTACAGGATGTGTGGTGCCTGGCAAAGAAGAGGGAAAACAGCAGCAGACCAGGCTGCCCCAGGCCATAGGAGAAGACTGAAGAGTCATCATCACTGAAACCAGAAGCCTGAGACAATTTGTGGCACTGCTGACAGGGAATACCTTCATCAATGCAGGGGTGCACAGGCCTGGGGTGGTAGTCCTGAGAACCTGAATCCTTGAATGCAGCCTGGAGCTAGCGGGCCTCTCAGCATCCTCGATTGCCCAGGTCCTTGTCAGCTGTTGTACAGCCATCACAATTGTCAATAGACAAGGCTATCTCAGCTCACAGTCAGGGCTTCTTCCACTCACAGCGGATGCCAGGACATCTCTCCATAGTGCAATAGTCTGAGTTACCATATTCCATAGGCGGTTCCAGGAGAACTTCTCTCCGCAACAGCAGTCTTGGCACCTGGCCCAAATTAGAAGCAAGGGCACATAGACCTTACAAGTTCAGTTAATCCTGAAAATGGCAATAACAATTGTAGTGTGGGAACGCTCTTATTAATTGCAGCTTAACAATTGAGCCAGTGTACCTGAAATATCAATATACACTAACTTATACACCATTAAAAGCTGATATAACACATCCCAAACAGCCTGGACCACCTCATTTCATAACAGTCTGGATGATGTCAGGTGCTATTTGCCTCAGTCCCAACTTAACAAAATCATTCAGCACCATGCACCAAAAAAGCCAGAACAACACTAAAGCCTAAGGGAGTATGCCACTCAGCAGCCTAGGACACCACAGCCCACAAAAGTTCCATAGTCATTTAACTCCAAGGCGGGAGTCTGAGACCGCTTGCTAGATGTAGGCAGCCTAGGACGTCCAGTCTGAAGGGCAACACCCTAGAAGACACAATCACTTCAAGACAGCCTTGAATATTCAACTTACTGGTGGTAGTTTGGAAAACCCAAGACTCGGTAATGTCAGCGTAGAAGCCTCAGGTAACCTGCACCGTAAAGGCCACATGTATCAAGGCCACAGACACTGGTTACCCTTCAGAGAATCAAGTTCACTGTTGCCTCTCCGCACGTCCAAAGAAAGGACAATTTGGTTCTTAGCAAATTGGGGCATGTTGATACACAAAACAGCCAACCAAGTCTTATTACTTCATAGCAGGACCTGAGATCCTAGACATATGGAGGCAGCCCAACACATTCAGGTTGAGGGCAACAACCTGGATGGGAATGGCCTGCCAGCGCCCTTGGCAGAAAAGTTCATGGGATTGGCTTTGTGAGCCTAGGCCTTTGGTGGCAGCCTGGGACCTAAGTTCAACAGCAGTCAACAGCAACTTGACCCAAGGCTGCAGACACTGGATCATGTTCTCAGTACCAGTGCGGCATATCCGCACATCAACAACATGGGACAGTTGGTATCTCTACAGCAGGGGGCATGTGGGCCAACCCATGAACTGTGGCCATTTCACTGCACTGCTGGCACCTGGGGCCTTTTGACAGATGCAGGTAGCCTAGGGCCTTCAGGCTGATGGCAGCAGCCTGGACGGCCCTCTCTTTGCAGGCCACCTCATCCCTAAATGTTCCCAGCCGCAGCTTTGCAAGCCTAATCCATGGGTGGCAGCCTAGATGGCCCCAAACATTGGGAGCAGTCAATGCCGCATTAACCAAGCAAGGAACTATTGAACTCTCCGAGCAGACATGTGGATCTCTGTCCCCATCCTCACATCAACAACCTGGGACTCTTTGTCTCTGGTCAGCGGGGGGCACGCGGGCCCACTCATGGACTGTGGCCATTTGACTGGACCGCACAAGCCTGGGAGCCCTTGACAGATGCAGGCAGCCCAGGACATTCAGGCTGATGGCGGCAGCCTGGGTGGCCAATGGCCTGCCGGCAGCCTAGAATACCCAAGATCGTGGGAATGACTGTGAGAGCCTAGGCCTTTGGTGGCAGCCTAGGGGCCTCAGGGCAGCACCAGCGATCAGCATCACATTTTCTCAGGGCCAGAGGCACTGTAACATCCCCTGAGACTTGGGGACCAGTGCGGTCTGTCCTCACATCAAGAAGCTGGGACGATTTGTCTCTCGAAGGCCGGGGGCATGTGGACCAACTCACGAACGGTGGCCGTTTCACTGCACTGCTCTCACCCGGGACCTTTTTTGCCAGATGCGGGTAGCCCACGCCATCCAGTCTGATGGCGGCAGCCTGGATGGGCAATTGCCTGCAGGGCAGCATTGGAAACCTAAGTCCACGGGAGCAGCTTGGAGAGCCTAGGCCTTTGGTAGCAGCCTGGGACCTCAGTTGAGCAGTGATCAACAGCACTTTGACCCAGAGCAAGAGACATTCCACCATCTCCTTAGTCATGTGGAGCCATGCAGCCTCTCCTCACGTCAACAGCCTGGGATAGTTTGTCTCTCCACAGCGGGGGGCACATGGGCTGGCTCAGGGGCCGTGGCCATTTACTCCACGGGGCGAACCTGCAAGCCCTGACAGAGGCAGGCAGCCGGGACATTCAGACTGATGGCGGGAGCCTGGATGGGCGATTGCCTGCAGGCCCTTTAGGAAAGCCAAGATCAGCGGAGAAGCTCTGAGATCCTAGGCCTTTGGGGGCAGCCAAGGGGCCTCAGATCAGCAGCAGCAGCGGTCAACACCACACGCAGCCGAGGCAAGAGGCACTAAATCATCTTCTGAGACTCGGGGACCAATCCTGTCTCTCCTCAAATCAGCAAACTAGGACAATTTGACTATCAAGCCCCAGGGGCATCTGGGCCAAGTCATGCGCTGTGACCATTGCACTGAACTGCGCAAACCTGAGACCTGGTGAGAGCCAGATGCAGGCAGCCAAGGACATTCAGGCTGATGGAGGCAGCCTGGATGGCCAATCACCTGCCAGCAGTCTTGGCAACCCAAGTTCATGGGAGCGTCTCTGCAAGCCTAGGTCTTTGGGGGCAGCCTCGGGGTCTCATTTCTGTGGCAGCAGCAAAAATAGACACCACAGTGACCCAAGGCAAGAGACACTGGATCATCCCCTCAGATATGGGGAGCAGTGGTGCCTCTCCCGACATCAACAACCTGGAAACATTTGTCTCTCGACAGCCACGGGCATCTGAGCAGAGTCAAGAGTTGTGGCCATTCCAGTGCACTGCTTGCACCTGGGACCCCGGGAAGATGTAGGGAGCCTAGGACATTCGGGCTGATGGCGGCAGCCTGGATGGACAATTGCCTGCAGGGCAGCCTTGGAAACCTGCAGCAGGCCGACCGCAGCAGCAGGCTAGCCGTTTAAGATCATTGACGTCATTGCACATGCGCGGTCCGCACTTGCACACCGCCATTACAAGATGGCGCCGGCACCTCACTTCCTCATTGATTCACTAACGCACAAACAACACCATATATGGCTGCAATATTGCTATTGGTCCATTGGACCTAGTTTAGAGAGACCTCAACACCAATGAGATTCTAAGACGTAAGAGCAGGAGGCGTGGAACCGAGAGGGATATAAGCAAGTGCCGGGGAAGAAGACGGCGCCATTTCGCCATTTTCATTTGTTCAATAAAGCTTCTGCAGCGAATCCTGTTTGTCTGAGTCTTCTTCGGCTGCTGGCGGCGAAGTTGCACTCGGCAAGTGGTGGCCCGTACGGGGAACCTTCAAAACCGAAACTAAGTAAGTAAGTTTGCAGGTAAGTTAAAGTGCACTTCTAAGGATCCCCGGGATAGGGACGAAGCAAGGATCCCCGGACTAGGGACGGAGCAAAAATCAAATTGAGAACATAGCAGAGGAGTACTTAACAGCTATAAAGCCATGGGAACACAAAGCTCTAAAGCGAAACTAGAAGATACTTTACTGCAACTGCTAAGAGCGCGAGGGCTACGGTTGAGATCCTCCCGCACCCTCGTTCGTTTCCTCAATGCAGTAGAGAAATATGCAGGATGGTTCTTAGATACTGGACAGTTAACCCTCCCTAGTTGGGATAAATTAGGCAGGGATCTTAAAACTAAAGTAGGAGAAGAGGACTTCGCGGTTCTCAGTCTTTGGTCCATCCTCCGTCAGTGTCTTTCAGACCCAGCTCAGCTTCCCGTTAGCGAGGTAGCAGCTGCATTTGAGGAGGCAAAAGAAGCGCGGTCACTTAAATCCAGATCTTCTAGCAGCTCAGACCTCTCAGCCATAGAGAAAGAGGTAGAAGCCCTAACTCTAGATGATGAGGCTTGTGCTCCCCCACCACCAATGCTTCCGCCTTCGGCACCGCCGGAGCCGCCTGGTGGGCCTCCAAGATATACAGAATATCACAAAGACAATCCCTCACAGAGGGGGTCCTCTTTCCATGGTGACATGTGGAGGAAGATCTCTGAAGAAAGACAGGGAGAGCAAGGTATATTTCCAGTCATGGTAGATGCCCAGGGGCAACGGTATCATGAGCCTTTAGATTGGAAGGTAATTCAGAAACTGGCCGAAGCAGTAAGAACATATGGACATACCACACCATTTACGGTGGCACAAGTAGAAGCTTTAGAGCGATACTGTATGACACCCAATGACTGGGCCAATGTAGCCAGAGCTTGTCTGCCGCCAGGTCAGTTTCTTGATTGGAAGTTAATTAACATTGAATTTGCCCAGCAACAAGCTATCATAAATGCCAGGGAAGGAAACCAACATTGGGATATGGACATGCTGTTGGGACAGGGGAGATTTTGTAACCAACAGACAGGCTACCCAGAGCAAGTATACAATCAGATTAACCGGATAGCCGTAAGAGCCTGGAAATCCCTCCCTAAGAAAGGAGAACCTGGGGGAAACTTAACCAAGATAACTCAGGGGCCAAATGAGCCATTCTCAGAATTTGTGGCACGCATGGTCGAAGCTGCTGGTCGCATTTTCAGAGACCCCGACCAAGCTATGCCACTAGTAAAGCAGCTAGTGTTTGAGCAATGTAATAGTGAGTGTCGGAAAGCTATCACTCCCTATAAAAACAAGGGGTTAGAAGTCTGGTTGAAGCTCTGCCAAGAACTGGGAGGCTCCTTGACTAATGCAGGATTAGCAGCTGCTGTCGTTGCAGCGGTTAGAGAGTCACAGGGACGCAGGGCGGGGCCGAAAGCGACACCCGGGCCCCCCCCCGGATGCTTTCGCTGTGGGGAAGTAGGTCATTTCAAAAGAGATTGTAAGATGCCACAGCCACCAGAGGGAGCTCGTAAGCCAAAGCTGTGCCCCCGATGCCGGAAAGGGAATCATTGGGCATCAGAATGCAAATCTAAGAGAGATGTTGAAGGGAATTTCTTAGGATTGAATCCTCGTATGGGCGCTGTTCCAAAAAACGCCCGGAGGGGCCCCTCCCTGCAGGGCCCCCATCAAGTATGCGGGGTATTTCAAGCAGACAACCCGAGATTTGTACCAAGTCTATGGTCTCCACCAGCAGACATGCGGGCGCTACAGCCCTTGCCAGACAAGCCAGCTCCAAGGAACCAGTCCGTAGGGTTACCAGGGGGGCAGGAGGATTGGACATCTGTGCCACCTCCAGACTGGTACTAACTCCACAAATGGGGATTCAGGCAGTTGAGGGGGACTTACAAGGGGGTGTACCAGAGCATGCAGTGGGTCTACTTATTGGCAGAGCTTCCATGACTATGAAAGGATTGATAGTCCACCCGGGAATAATTGACAGTGATTTCAAAGGCACCATCAAGGTGCTCCTTTCATCCCCAAGAGGGGTTCTAGTGATCTCCCCTGGAGATCGAATAGCCCAGTTACTTATACTACCCAGTCTTCACGGCCATTTCCCCTCTAGACCAGAGGAGCGCGATGCAAATTCATTTGGGCTGTCAGGCACCGATCAAGTCTGGTTATCCCTGTCACTAGAGGACAGGCCTATGCTGCCACTGGAGATAGATGGTAAGACCATTGTAGAGTTATTGGATACTGGGGCAGACAAGAGTTTAATAGCTCAGAAGGACTGGCCTAAGGGATGGCCAATTGATAAATCATCTCAATCTCTACAAGGGCTAGGCTATGTAAATAACCCCCGTATAAGCGCGAAGCATCTTCAATGGAAAGATAAGGAAGGAAATACAGGGTTGTTCCAACCATTTATGATGGAGATGCCCGTCACGCTATGGGGGAGAGATATTCTTGAAGACATGGGGCTGAAACTTACCAATGAAGAAATCTATTCTTCTAAGGCTAGAAATATGATGAAGACGCAGAGCTACATACCTGGTAAAGGACTAGGGAAGTCCCAGCAGGGTATAAAAGAGCCTATTATGCCAAAAGGACAGACCGACCGCAAGGGACTGGGTTTTTCTTAGGGGCCATTGATCCTTTAAAAATAAAATGGCAGTCTGACTCCCCAGTATGGGGGAATCAATGGCCCCTACCCCTTGAGAAATTGAAGGCTGCAAAAGAATTAATACAAGAGCAATTGACAGCAAAACATATAAAACACTCAACATCACCATGGAATACTCCTATTTTTGTTATCAAGAAAATATCAGGAAAATGGAGATTGCTTCATGATTTGAGGGCAGTAAATTCCCAAATGGAACCAATGGGACCTACTCAGAAAGGGCTTCCACTTTTGTCAGCATTACCGAAAGGCTGGAAGACTATCGTGATAGATATAAAAGATTGTTTTTTCTCTATTCCTCTTCATCCAGCGGATACTCCCAGGTTTGCATTTACACTTCCTGCCACTAATCAAGAAGAACCAGATCAGAGATTTGAGTGGGTGGTCCTCCCACAGGGGATGTCCAACTCACCCACTATGTGCCAGTCATATGTTGCTGCTGCTATATCTAATTTTAGAGCTAAATATCCGTCTATAAGATGCATCCATTATATGGACGATATTCTGTTAGCAGCAGAAAATGAAATTTTGCTTGACTCCGCTTTTCTTGATCTGAGCTCCTTTTTAGAATCAGCAAGGTTACAGATAGCTCCTGAAAAGGTGCAGAAGGGCCAGGTTAAAGATTTTCTAGGATCTAAAATCACATCAACCAAGGCCACTCCTCAGAAATTGGTAATTAGGAAAGATCGTTTAAACACCCTTAATGACTTTCAAAAACTCCTTGGGGACATCAACTGGATCAGGCCCTACTTGGGTATCCCTAATAGCGATCTTGAGCCCCTCTATGATATTCTTAAAGGTGATTCCTCCCTTACATCACCTCGTATGCTATCTGAGGCGGGAGCTAACGCTTTACAAATGGTAGAAAGTGCACTCAGTTGTTCATCTTTATGTAGAATTAATATTGAAGAAAAGTTCATTCTCTGTGTGTTGCCTACTCTAAAACAACCATGTGCAGTAGTTTGGCAGCAGGGTCCACTTTTATGGATCCACCCTCATGTAACTCCTGCCTATACCGTAGCCTATTACCCGATATCTGTGGCTCAACTAGCACAGACAGGGATTCAAAAATGTGTTCAGCATTTTGGGATGAAGCCTTATAAACTTGTTGTTCCCTATACAGCTGCCCAGATTGAGGTTTTACAAGCTACTTGTGATGACTGGACTATATTACTCACATCTTTTGCTGGTCCTATTGATAATCATTATCCAAAAGATCCATTACTTGAGTTTGTAAAGAAACATCCTGTTATTTTTCCTAAAAATACTAACTCTGATCCTATTCCTAATGCTATTAATGTATATACTGATGGCTCTAAATCTGGAGTCGGGGCCGTAGTCTCTGAGATGGGGCAAATATGGACCTTTTTGTTCCCTGGTCGTAGTGCCCAAGGCAGCGAACTTGAAGCAGCCTCACAAGCTCTCCGTCTTTTTGACACGGTTCCATTTAATCTGTTAACCGACAGTTGTTATGTGGCCAACCTCCTCCCCCAATTAGAAGCAGCCGGTAAATTCAAGTCAAGCTCCCCTCTGAGAGAGCACTTAAATGAACTTCAAATGTTAATTCGGAATAGAAAAGTGCCGTTTCACGTAACACATGTCAGAGCACATTCAAACCTGCCTGGACCTATACATGAAGGAAATGCTACCGCTGATCTTGCAACAAAAGCCGTTTTTGCATTTGCAACCATGCAAACTCCAGAGGCGTTAGCAAAAGAGTTTCACGCCTTATATCATGTAAATGCCGAGACTCTAAGAACCAAATTTAAGATCAGCAGGAAAGAAGCTAGAGACATTGTGCTGCAGTGTCAAAATTGCATTACTTATTTACCTGCCAAACCTACTGGGGTAAACCCACGTGGCCTTAGGCCTCTTCTAATCTGGCAAATGGATGTGACACACTTGAGTGAATTTGGAAAGCTCAAATATATTCATGTCTCTGTCGACACATGCTCTGGGGTTGGCTTTGCCTCAGCCCATAGTGGTGAGGCAGTACGCCATGTGAAAGAACACTGCCTTCTCGCTTGGGCAGCGTGGGGAAAACCGAGAGCCCTAAAAACAGATAATGGTCCTGCTTATACTTCAAAAACTTTTAAAGAATTTTGTGCTAAATTCGACGTCACTTTAACACATGGCATACCTTACAACCCTCAGGGACAAGGAATAGTGGAAAGATTTAATCAAACCCTCAAAAGTTTCTTATCAAAACAAAAAACAGGGGGAATAGGACAAGGTCACCACCCAAAGGAACGCCTTGCCCTTGCTTTATATACTATTAATTTTTTAAACCTGGATGTACATGGTCAATCCCCAGCGGATAGACATCAATCATATGAAAATAAATTTGTGAGGTTAAAAGCAAAATGGAAAGATGTCCTATCTAATACCTGGAAAGGGCCAGATGTTGTGCTAACAAAGTCCAGAGGGGCTGTTTGTATTTTTCCACAGGATCAAGAAGTGCCGATCTGGGTGCCAGAGAGACTGGTGAGAGTGCTCAAAGAGGAGGTGGAGCCTAGTCAGAACAAGGATGGACTTCAGCGGCACTCCTTGGCAGATCTTGATGTTGATGAGCCTGTTCAGCCTGATGAAGCAGATAAGCAGTACCCCTGAAGCCCAATGGGCTATCATCAAAAACTATCCTACATTAATACCTGTTACTTGGGATGCCCCCTTTTTTCCATCATTACTGACAAGTAATGTGTCCTTGGGTCTTCCCGCTGTGCCAATTCAATGGGATATGGCCAATGTTACTATAAATTTTAACCTTACTAAGGCTGTTTGTTTTTCTAGTGTATCTCTGAATTTATTAGATTGTATTCAGCTTAGAAAATATTCTATATTGGATGTTGATATGCATAGTCATAATGTTATGGGAGTACAAAATGCATGGTATCCGTTTACTACTCAGAACCTTGCTACAGATAAATACACCAGGATGCCTTGCTTTTCTACTAGTGTAGCTCCTTATCCTCCAGCTTGGGCTCATTGCAGGTCTACATATTATTGCTATAAAATTAACAGTCATGTATGCCTTTCTGGACCAAAACCTGATGACAAACTGCCACCTTATAATTGGACTCAGGTTGCATACTCCCCTATGTTACATTTAAATACTGAGTTATTAGGGAGTGCACCTAGTTTGTGTGGAAGCAAAGCTTGTTTTGATATCACACCATTAATTCTTAGTACTGGAAATTTGATTTATGGTGAAAGGATGGAGACTCTCTGGGCCATGGCCCCCCCTCCAATTGGGTTTGACAAACATGGAAATACCAAGATAGGGGATAAGGGAATTATATACTCATTTGCAACCAGTTTTAATACCAGAAAAAATTTTACCCTGAATAATCCCTTTTGTTTGCAGCCGCCTTTCTTTTTTGTTTCTATTAATCAATCTATTATGAATTCATCTTTTTTAAATTGCAGTGAAGTATCATGCAAATTATCATCTTGTATTTTGAATTTTACCTTAATGGTTATAGTTCGCATTCCTGCCGCTATCACTTTTCCGGTCAATCAAGTTGCCGATTCCCCAGTAATACTCCATACTCGACATAAGCGGGACTTCGGTATTACCGCTGCAGTGGTGACTGCTATCGCTACATCTGTTGCGGCGGCGGCAACGGCAGGAATCGCAATGGCCTCTCAGACTTCTACTGCCACCACACTTGATAAACTGGCGGGTGAAGTTGCTGATGCCCTTTCCTTACAAAATGAACTTAATAATCATGTAAGAGTGGGAATGTTAAATCTAAATATGCAGACTGCTTTATTACAGGAACAAGTAGATCTTCTATGGATGCTACAGTCAATATCCTGCAGTCCGACTTATCCTAATATCTGTGTTACAAATGGTCGTGTAAAGAATCTGTCTTCCAGCCTTCGAGAACTAAATCAGCACATGACCGGAGGATGGGATATAGAATTCCAGCAATATATGCAGAACCTGACCTTACAGATACTGCAAGTCAATGAAACCAGAGTACCACCTATCACTGGAGATGAATTATTGAAATCTTTGATGACTGTGTTTCAAACATGGAGTGGAGTTGGAGCTTTGGCTATACTTTTTGTTCTTGCTTTTAGTCTAGGCATATGCTGTTTGTGTAAAATGTATAGACAGGAAGTTAGACGTGCTTTTGTGATACGTCAACTTTGTGTAGAGAAGGAGGACTCAGTTAAACAGATATGGTTAAGTATGTTGTAAGAAGAATAATTGTTATATAAAAGAGTGGGCGGTAATGGGAGCATTTGCCTTTATCCTCCTCGGTATCCTACTTCTTTGCCTTTACTGTCTCTGTCGTCTATATAAGAGCCGGCGTAGAGATCTGGCCATGTTAGTACAAGCAATGCAAGCCATAGACAGAGGAGATTCTCCTCAAGTGTGGATAGCGAGTCTTAAGTG
>NW_006400719.1:17538-18343 GCF_000299155.1 Elephantulus edwardii | reverse complement strand
GGAAAGTCTGTTGTTAGGGACCTCTCCAAAGTACTGAAGAGCAATGGTCTCACACTGGAGACTAAGGTCCACCCGATACAGGCCATGGTCTTTGCAATCACTTGTTTGCATCAGAGAGATGGACAACGTCTAGGGAGGATAGAAGGAGAATTGATGCCTTTGAGCTGTGGTGCTGGAAAAGAATATTGAGAATATCATGGACTGCTAGGAGAACAAACAGATTCATCCTAGAAAGGGTTTAACAGGACGGCTCCTTGGAGGCAAGTATTCTGAGGCTCTGTCTAACATACTTTGAACATGTTGTAAGGAGGGACCGGTCCTTAGAAAGGGACATCATGCTTGGTAGGGTGGAGGGACAGTATACGCGGGGAAGGGCCCTCTATGAGGTGGATTGATTCAGTGACTGCAATACTTGGGATGGATGTGTCAGAGACAGTTCAATTGGCACAGGACAGAGCCAAATTTAGGGTTGTTGTATATACTGTCGTTATGAGTCACAAGTGACTCGATGGCACATAACAACAACAACAACACTAGGAGAACAAATAAGTCCATCCTAGAGAGGGTAAGAACAGACTGCTCCTCGGAGGCAGGAATTCTGAAGTTTTGTTCTGACATATTTTGGACATGTTGCAAGGAGGGACCAATCCTTGGAAAGGGACGTGATGCTTAGGAAGGTAGAGGGACAGCTCAAGAGAGGAAGATCCCCGATGAGATGGAATGATTCAGTGACCTGGGTTATGGGTTTAGGTGTGTCAGAGACCATAAGATTGGCACAGGATAGAGCGGGGTTCAGGGTTTAGGG
>NW_006400719.1:13585-17438 GCF_000299155.1 Elephantulus edwardii | reverse complement strand
ATTGACATGAGAGAAACAGTACATATTTAATGGACGATGTTTTGATATATGTATAAAGCAGTGGAACTACCAACACAATCAGGATATTGAATATATTCATTTTCTGCCAAAATTTTTTGTGTCACATTGTAAGCCCTCAGTCTCATACTTTGCCACAAACCCATCTTTCTCATATACACACATGATTATTTGTTTTTAAAAAATCAAGTTTCACTCTTTAAATTCATTTTTGGTTCAGTTTTTATTTTATTGCTCCATCAGATTTCTAAAGCTGTAAATCCATGTTTACCAAAGGAGACTGTGTTTTGTTTTTACAAATTTTATGTCATCAGGGTTCCTTTATATGTTGTGTGTATGTGTGTATGTATGTATATATGTCATAATATGGGATGGATAATGCCTTTATTATTTCCTATTAAGAGATGTTGATAATTCTGGTGGGGTAGTGGTAAGAAGCCAAGTTCTAATCCCAAAGGCATCAAGTTTGAGGCCATAAATTGCTCTGTGAGAGAAGGATGGGCAATCTACTCCCATGTAATTAATTGCCTCTGAAAACCCCCAGAAGATCAGCTATGGCTAGGTTCTAACTCAACAGTACACAACAATCAGAAACTGTTAGCCTGACTTTGTTCTTTCTGGTCTCAACTGAGTGGAATTAGCCTCAGGTTTTCACTGATTGCCTAGAGAAATCTAAGGGCTCTTTCATTACAGTGCGATGTCTCACCTGAATTTAGGAAAAATTCATAACCCTGAGAACAAACACCAAGTAATCCAATAATTTCAGGTTGTAGATTATGCTCATGATGAAGACGGGAGCCTTAGTCTGTCTTCCTATGGGACTGAAAGATACTACACTACAATGTACATTGTTGTGGTTAGATGTCATTAAGCCGAGTATTATTCATAATGACCCTATGAACAACAGACCTGAACTTGCCCTATTTTGTGCCTTCCTCAAAATCTCTGACAGAGTCAAGCCAGTTGCTTCAGTCACTATGTCAATCCACCCGATTCAGGGTCTTCTTCTCCATTCCTTGAACATACAGGATCTTTCAAACAATTGATCCCTAAAATATAAACTTATCTTGTCAGTGTCATCCTCACACAGTACAGACTGAATAGCGTGGTGACTGTGAATGTGTGAATTTAATCCTATGCTCTACAGACATTTCTCTGAGGACCTTTCTGTTGACACTGTGAGCAAGGAATTCACAGATGACAGGAAGTCCTGTCACAGTCAGAGGTAAGAGAATTGATCAGCCACCTGGAGAGAGAACTACTGGGGCCAGGCTTTAAAGTTGTACAAACAGGAAGAAATACTGACTGACTGTTGTCTGGTCCAGTGACTTATATTTTCTTGTCTGCTTCCACATGCAAATTTTCCTAGGATGCTCGCAAAGAAATCCCCACACCAAGATGTCCCTCTGTGGTGGTCTTCACCGTCCAGACAACCATGCAGATCCTCTGGTCCCTCCTCTGCCTTCTGGTTACTCCCTTGGGTGAGTGTCTCAGGGACTCTAGGATTTACTGGATTGAGTGAGGGAAGGGAAAGACTCACCTAGACTTTCTTTGCCTCCAGGTGTCCTGTCTGATCTGACCTTGCAGGAATCAGGTCCAGGTCTGATGAAGCCTTCGGATACCCTCTCCCTCACTTGCACTGTCTCTGGATTCTCCATCACAACTAATTATTACTGCTGGTACTGGATCCGGCAGCCCCCAGGAAAAGCACTCCAGTGGTTGTCAACTATATGCTATGATGAAAGTACAGCTTATGCTACTTCCCTGAAGAGTCGACTTTCCACCACCAAAGACACATCCTCAAATAAGTTCTTCCTTCAACTGAGATCTGTCACCAGCGAGGACACGTCTATGTATTTCTGTGCAAGAGACACAGTGAGAGGAAGTCAGTGTGAGCCCTTGCATTAACCTCCAGGCAGGGAAGGGGCTTGGATGCTAGTAGCCTCTAAAATCATGAAACAGAGGAGATCCATTTCAGGAAAGAGGAGCAGAGAGTGTCCGGTCTGGGATTTTTGTTAGAATCTAAAGCCCTCTAGTCCTTAGTCTGTATTTCTAGCCACCATCACTGTGCCAGGGCTGAATTGTCCATTATTTCATTCTTATTTAGACATCAAGGTCATTAATTTTATATCATGCTGATATTTTTGGTTTTGGTTGGGGTTTTTTTCATCAGATAGAAAAAGAGGGTTTTCTTTCACTACCCAGTTTTTCTTTCACCTTGCTTTGATCATTTATTGGTTTTATATATGACTTTCTCTACGTCATGTGGTTAACACCTCAATTCTGGACTAATTCAAGTTTTTTCAATCCCAAAGCCACAAAATGGATGAGCTTGACAAGGACATGTATACTTTGTTCTTAGAATGGTCTGATAATGAGGTTCCAGGACCAGTGTTCCCTACAGAAAAACATACTGAAGAGATGGCAGGTGACACAGAATCCTATAATTAGGAGGAGGAAAGGATGCAGTGGTCACTGAAAATAAACCCAGTACAAGTTGGAAAGCCTCCTAAACAGAAGAAACTAGCTGTAGGCAAAGGCCCTATTTGTTGGTTGTGAAGGACTTTATCAGGAAATGTATACATCTGAGTTGTATCTTTCCTCCATACCTCCTCATTCAATATGCTGAGCAAATAATTGAGAAGCTAGACTAAGGGAAACCTAAATTGTTGTGTTGTGTGCCATCACATCGCTGTGGCTCATAATGACCCTATGTACAACAATTCTGAACCCTGCACTACCCTGAGCCAGTCTCATTGACCTCAACACACCTCTCTCCATTACACCGGTTAATGTGTGAATCCATTTCATCTGAGATATTCCTCTCTTGCCCTGTCCCTCTACCCTTCCATGCATGATGTCCTTCTCCAATGACTTGTACCTCCTGGTCGTGTGCCTGAAGTGTGTGAGAAAGAACTTCAAAATCCCTGCCTCGAAAGAGAAACCTGGTTTCACCTTCTCCAGGTAAAATGTTCTTTCTGATTACTTCCTGCCGTAGAAGGATGATGAGAAGTTGATCTTGCAGAGAGAGGAAAAAAAATCACTCCTTTAACGAAGTATGAGACTCAGTGGAAATTTGGAAAGCTGGAACTATGTCACATTATTAACTTATAGACATGTATTTTAACTGGGGAAGAAGGACACTCATTCGATTCAAAGATTCCATTAACTTTACGGTGTTGACTTTTCTTTGAAGTGTATTTTTCAATAAATGGAGACTGCAAACAATTAGAATCATGATACTTATGATTGCTGAAAGAAAATACTATGATTCTAACGTGGTGAAAGGGTATTAAAGTAGCTTAACGTTTTCTACATTTGCATTCAAGATTTTATATAGGTTTACAGAAAAATTGTGGTTTCTTTTTCTATTCTTCTTTTCATTTTACTCCAGGTGGTGCCCTACCTGGGAGGTGGCAGAGCTTGACTTCAGTCTCTCCACCTTGTAGAGGAAAGTAGAGGCCTTTTACTTCTGATGAACCAAGATGGCAAAGTGGCTGGTTGTCTGGGCTCTGGACTTTTAAAGTAACCTTAGCAAGTATCATATAATAGACCTAGTTTGTGTAAACGAACGAACAGCAAGCACAAAATATTTTCAATTTAGCAAATCTGTTCTTTACACTATATCTCTCAAGGTTCTCACAACCTGACATGCCTCTCTCCACCTGAGCACCTGAGGGGTGGTGCCACAGCTAATTTTACAGGACATTCAGATGTATAGTGGTTACAAGCACAAGCAGAAGCACCAGTAACAGAAAATAAAAGTACTGAATACTTAGAAGGTAATTGACATCTTTCAAAAATTTTGTTCATGAAAAAAAGGAGAAAATAAGAA
>NW_006400719.1:12618-13485 GCF_000299155.1 Elephantulus edwardii | reverse complement strand
CTACAGAAGTGAGACTCTTAGGTCAGAAGACCTTCCCAGATTCTCATGTTTGTCTACACTTTCACTAAAGGCAACAGCATTGCTTCTTGGTACTTATCTAGGCAGCGCCCAGAAAGAGAGAGAGAGACATCTGGTGGTTAAGAAGGACCAACTACAGGTTTAAGAGACAGTGAGTACTCCGTTCTGTGAATGTATCTTACTTTTTCAGTCCAGTCATTTGTTGATGGATATTTGGACTGTTTCCATGGTTTTGCTGTTGTACAAAACAGTGTTATGATAATCATTGCACAAATCTCTTTTTTGTGTTTCAGTTATCTTTTCCTTTGGGTATATTCTTAGCAGTGGAATAGTTTCGCCATGTGGAATGTCTATGTCCAGTTTTTGAGGAAATGTCAAATTGTCTTTCAGAGAGGTTGAACCATTTTACAATCCCACTAACAGTGTATGAAAGTTCCAATCCCTCTGTGTCCTCTCCAACATTTTTTGCTTGTTGTTCCTTAAAATTTACTGGAGATTATTATGCTGAGTAAACTAATTCAGGCATATAAGGACAAATACTGCTGGTTAGTTAGATGTATATAAATATCCAAAGAGAGAAAGTGAAGGAACAGGAAGACTGAGGATGGGGAGGGGGAAATCACGGGTGGCAGAGACTGGTGGTTGGAGGTAGGGGTAAAAAAATAATAATATTCTTAATGAAACACAATGTAAAAAATATTGTATGCTAACCAGGTAAAAAAAAGTTAAAAAAAAAAAAGGCATAAAGTGAGTGTATGCACCATCTCTCCAAGACTATTGAGTCCCCAGTCTGGACAAATTCAGGAATCAGTTCCCCATACAGTTGAATTCTTTGACTTCTGAAGACAT
>NW_006400719.1:10039-11430 GCF_000299155.1 Elephantulus edwardii | reverse complement strand
AATGAATGGAAACCCAAAATCTCTGTAAATGTTTATGAAAATTAATAAAATATAGAAAAAAAAAGAAATAGAATAATATAGAAATTCTGTACTAATGACAACCCTCTAAGCCTTAATTGGTAATACAAACACCAAATTTTTCATGTGCTGAGAAAAAGTTACTGTCTGGAAAGAGAAGAAACTAGCAGCACTGCTTATTCCAAGAACAAAACAACAGAAGTAGACAAATGGACGTTCTCTTGCACCACGAGAAAGAAGATAAAAGCTGTAACAACCTTGCAGAAAACAACTTGAATACTGTCGAGGTTAGCATAAGCTCTGTGTTTAGAGTGAAAATTTGGATCCAGTAAAAATGCAACAGAAAAAGTCCTATAAACTCGGATACAAATGATGCAATGAGAATTCTATCTTTAAATATCATTTCTATGTGAAAGAGGCAGAGGCAAATCTTTGTGGAATGATTTTGCTGCCTTTCCAGGCTTCATAATAAATATACAGGGTAAGTCAATTTTGCCTAATCTCTAATTTGAGACTATGGGAAGAACTGGCTTTTCTGGTAACAGTAGACATAATGCCATCACTTTCTTTAACTGTAAGCTCCTTTATGCACTAGTTCAGGGCTTGAAGTTCCCATTTATTTATGTAAGAATGAAAGATAACTTGATATTGTTGTTATGTGACATTGAGTTAATTATGACTCCTTACTACCCCGTTCACAGTATCTCTGAATCCTAAGCCAGTATCGCTGTCTCTGACACACTTATCCTCATTACTTCACTTACTGTATCAATCCAACTCCTTCAGAGTCTTCCTCTTCTGGGATGTCCCTCCACCATTCCAAGCACGAAGTTCTTCTCCAAGGACTAGTGCTTCCTGGCCACACGTCCAAAGTATGTGAGATGGAGCTTCCTTGCCTTTAAGGAGCTACATTGTTTCACCTTCTCCAGGACAGACATGTTTGTTTTCTCAGCAGTCCATGGACTGTTTAATACTCTTCTCCAGCACCACAACTCAAAGGCATTGATTCTTCTGTCACCTTTAGTCATTGTCTAGCTCTCTGATGCTTAACAAGTAATTACATGACAAGAAAACAATGCATTTTGTCAACCTAGTTTTATTTCTCTTAAAATCTATGCAAATAATTTTTCTTTAAATGATTTTTCTGTTATTTTGATAAAAGTTTACAGAAAAATTGGATTTTCATTCATTCATTACTGCAATTTTTTCTCTCTAGTCCCCCTGTTCACTTAAAAAAAATGAATTCATTGTTGCATAAGTTTCTTCCTCTTCATATCTCTTCCCAGTTAACTTCAGCTGTGCTGTATTCCTTTAAAATATATATATATATGTATATATATGTGTGTGTATATATATATATATATATACACACA
>NW_006400719.1:8545-9939 GCF_000299155.1 Elephantulus edwardii | reverse complement strand
CTTCAAGATGGTGGAGGGCTTCTTCGACAGCGGCGCTAGCATCGTGGAGGACAAGCTGGTGGAGGACCTGAGGACCCGGGAGAGCGAGGAGCAGAAGCAGAACCGGGTGCGCCGCATCCTGCGGATCATCAAGCCCTGCAACCATGTGCTGAGCCTGTCCTTCCCCATCCGGCGCAACGACACCTCCTGGGAAGTCATCGAGGGCTACCGGGCCCAGCACAGCCAGCACCGCACGCCCTGCAAGGGAGGCATCTGTTACAGTACTGATGTGAGTGTGGATGAAGTGAAAGCTCTGGCCTCTCTGATGACATACAAATGTGCAGTGGTTGATGTTCCATTTGGGGGTGCTAAAGCTGGTGTGAAAATCAACCCCAAGAATTATACCGATAATGAACTGGAAAAGATTACAAGGAGGTTCACTATCCTGGCATTGATGTGCCTGCCCCTGACATGAGCACAGGTGAGCGGGAGATGTCCTGGATCGCTGACACCTATGCCAGCACCATTGTGCACTACGACATTAATGCACATGCCTGTGTTACTGGTAAACCTATCAGTCAAGGTGGTATCCATGGACGTATCTCTGCTACTGGTCGTGGTGTTTTCCATGGGATTGAAAATTTCATCAATGAAGCTTCGTACATGAGCATTTTGGGAATGACACCAGGATTTGGAGATAAAACATTTGTTGTTCAGGGGTTTGGTAATGTGGGCCTGCACTCTGAGATATTTACATCGCTTTGGTGCTAAATGTGTTGGTGTTGGGGAATCTGTCAGGAGCATATGGAATCCAGATGGTATTGACCCAAAAGAACTGGAAGACTTCAAATTGCAACATGGATCAATCCTGGGTTTCCCCAAGGCAAAACCCTATGAAGGGAGCATCTTGGAAGCAGATTGTGACATACTGATCCCAGCGGCCAGTGAGAAGCAGTTGACTAAATCCAATGCGCCCAGGGTCAAAGCCAAGATCATTGCTGAAAGTGCCAACAGACCGACAACTCCAGAAGCTGATAAGATTTTTCTGGAGAGGAACATCATGGTGATTCCAGATCTCTTACTTTGAATGGTTGAAGAATCTCAACCATGTCAGCTATGGCCGTCTGACCTTCAAATATGAAAGGGACTCTAACTACCACCTGCTCATGTCTGTTCAAGAGAGTTTAGAAAGAAAATTGGAAAACATGGTGGAACTATTCCCGTTGTGCCCACAGCAGAGTTCCAAGACAGAATATCGGGTGCATCTGAGAAAGACATTGTGCACTCTGGATTAGCTTACACCATGGAGCGTTCTGCCAGGCAAATCATGCGCACAGCCATGAAGTATAACCTGGGGTTGGACCTGAGAACTGCTGCCTATGTCAATGCCATTGAGAAAGTCTTCAAGGTGTACA
>NW_006400719.1:6388-8445 GCF_000299155.1 Elephantulus edwardii | reverse complement strand
AACATGGAGAAAAGACCAAAGTTATATGAGTGTTCAGGTCTTTTGTTCATAGGGTCACTATAAGTCGTCTAAGACTGGACAGCACTTAACAACAACAACATATGTTTATTTACAAAGTTTGTGAACATTCTTTTAACACCAGATCCTTCCCGTTTCCTTTACCCATCCTTCCCTCCACCCATCAAAGTGTGTGAGCCTATGATTAACAGCACCCCCATCCTCAACCCTCCACTCTCCCCCCACCTCCACTTGTTACACCTTCCTACATTCTTTCAAATTCAGGAAACAACTACCTGTCCAAACACCCAGAGGAGATCATTATTTGTTGCCATTCAAAAAAAAAATCCAACAGATTATGGAAATTATCAAACTAAATAATTAATGTCACATGTAAGTTAAATCTTCCTGAAGCTTATTAAAAAATTACTCTAGAAGTACATGGACAGGAAACTGTCAGAATTCAAAGATATCATGGAACAATGGACATCATTTTTGAAGTCAGATAGATCCTGGTGAATGCGGAGAACACTAAAGCAATGTTTACTTGAGTTTATTGACTATGCAAAGACTTTTGACTGTTTGAATCATCACAACACTAAAATTGTCAATTCAAGAACATTTAGTTGTTATCAAGCAAAACCTGGACAGAGATCAGGAAACCGTCATTCAAACAGAATAAGGGGATATGGCCTAGTGCTAAGAAGCTGTGCTGCAATCCAAAAAATTGTTGCTGTTATGTGCCATTGAGTGGCCTGTGACTTGTAGCAACACTATATAAAACAGCCCTAAGCCCTGCTCTATCCTGTGCCAATCTTATTGTCTCCGACACACCTATCCCCATTACCTCAGTCACTGAATCACTCTATCTCATCAAGGATCTTCTTCTCTTGCACTGTCCCTCCATCCTCCCAAGCATGACATCCCTCTTCAAAGCTTGCCCCTCTTTGCAACATATCCAACGTATGTCAGACGAAGCTTCCGAAGCCTCGCCTCCAAGGAGCAGCCTGGTCTCACCCTCTCTAGGACAAACCTCTGTTCTCCTAGCAGTTCATGGTATATTCAATACTCTTCTCCAGCACCACAGCTCAAAGGTATCAATTCTCCTTCTGTCATCCCTAGTCATTGCCCAGTTTTCTGATGCATAGTAAGTAATTGCAAAGACAACAGCCTTGATCAGGTGCACCTTAGTCTCCAGACTTACATCATTGCTCTTCAGTACTTTAGAGAGGTCTCTGACAGCAGACTCTCCTAATGCGATTTGTCTATTAATTTCCTGTCTGCTGGTACCAAGGGTGTTGATTGTGGAACCAAGCAAACTGAAGCTGTTAATCTCAATCTCTTCACCATCTATCATGATGCTGCGAAAGGTAGGCATTTCAAATTCACCAACTATTCTGCAACAGAAAGATGGGAAATCTCCTGTATTTTTAATTCTTCTGAAAACCTTCCAGAGAGTAAGCTATGGATCAGTTCCTTTTCAACAATAAACAACAACAACATAGTTTAAAATTTAAAAAAAAAGCCAGAACCTATCAGAGTTATATAATTTTCCATAACTATTTGGCCTGTATACTAAATAGATCATTTTTTTAAATGGGCTATATAAAAGGATATGGCATTAAGATTGGATACTCATCAACAATCAACGTTAAGCCAATGATATAACCTTACCATCAACACCTAAATATTTAAAGCATTTACTGATAAAGTTAATATTTTACAGCCTGCAGTAGGGATTGCACGTCAGAATGAAGGAAATTAACATCCTGCCCCCTGGGCCAACAGAAAGCATCATGATAGATGGAGAAAAGATTGAAGTTTTCATGGGTTTTTTTTTTTTTCATTTTATTGAATTCACAATCAACATGTTATCAGCAAGAAAAAAAAGACACATTTTGGCAATTCTGCTGTCAAAAACAAATTTTACTAGCTAATGAGTAATGGGGCGTAGAGAAGCCAAAGCACAAGGAAGAATTCAAGATACTAAAGAGCTGAACAGAAGATTCCAAAAGGCTGCTCGGAATGACAAAGCAAAATACTACAATGAAATTTGCAAG
>NW_006400719.1:0-4833 GCF_000299155.1 Elephantulus edwardii | reverse complement strand
CGGTGTGGTTGGCGCAGGATAGAGCAGGGTTTAGGGCTGTTGTGCATAGGGTCGCTATGAGTCGGAAACGACTCGAGGGCACATAACAACAACAAGATAAACCTGATTCAAACTGTGATATTTTGAGTGCTTCATATAAAATGAGAAAGTTGGCCAATAAATCAGAGTTGATTGTAGGATAAATAATGCATTTGAGTCGTGATGTTGGCAAATAGACTGTATTAAGGACTGAAAAACAAACATCTCTTGGAGGAAGTGCATGCAAGATGCCCTTTTAAGGCAAGAAAGGTGACATTCAATCTCATAGACTTTGGACATTGTTGTCAGGAAGCACCAATTCTTAGAAATAGGCATGCTTCGAAAAGTAGAGGATCAATGCCAGAGAGGAAGATCCTCAAGGAAACGGGCTGACAGAGACTGCAACTATGGGCTTGAGCATGGCAGAGATTGTGAGGATGGCATTGCATAGAGCAAGATTTTGATCACTATGACTAGTAACGAACTAGACTGCATTTAACACACAACATACTTTCAAGTTTAGTTACTATTTGTCATAATCTGCCACAAAGTCTACCAGATATTTTACTTTAAGACAGACTACTCTCTTACTTTTTGTTCCTTTGACGGGGAGGGGGTGGTGAACAATGCAGGTTGAATTACTATTTTTATTGTCATTTATAATCATATGATACCCAGGCACATAATCATTCTTTTTTGTAAAAAAAAAAATTAAAAATATTAACAACTAGGAGGTTGTTGTTTTTAGCAAACACAGATCAATTCAGTAATGGTGGCATCAAGCTTTTACTTGCTAGTACAAAAAACAGAAATAAAGTTATTTGACTTCTGAAATAATTTAATTTATTTGACTTCAAGAATAATTTAGTCTATTTTGTTCACTAATAGGTCCTCTATGTAGATGGAAGCAGGAGTGACATCCACTTCCTAAACAACTTAACCTCCAGAAACTCTGTGAACTTTGATAAATGTTATGTCAAATGTGGTAATGCTTACCCATGGTGGACAGTGTTTGGTGGAGCTCCCCAATTAAACAAGCTTGGAAGCAGGAATGGCATCCACTTCCAAAATAGCTTGCCTCTGGAAATTCTATGAACTTGGAGAAACAATGAAAATTTTACAAGTGTTCAGGTCTTTCATTAATAGGGCTGCTATGAGACATCTCAATGTCACTTAACAACAAGGAGCACAATATTTGCACTTATTCTTCACCAATATTATAATCCAGAAGTGTCAATTACTCTTAAACTATCAATAATTACCTACAGTTGTTTTTAGCTGTATACACAGAATCTGGGTTTGTTCATAAGGAAGAACTCCTGTCTACTCCCGTAACCTTTATTTGTGCCTTTCCTACCATCTTTGTTGTTTTAGTTTATTGTAACTAATATTCAATGTATTTTACAAACTTGATGACTGAAGCATGCCTTGTTCACACACTGCACTCATCTTAAATACCACTCAAGCCCATATTTATGCCCTTTTGTCATACATGCTTTTTAGATAAAAGCTTCTTTTTATAAGTCATCTGTTTCTTAATTTCATATTCTGTGTGCTTTGTGTGACAATGAACTGAAATGTAGACCTTGTGAAGGCAAGAATAATTTAATCTATTTTGTTCACTAATAGGTCCTCTATGTAGATGGAAAGAGTGACATCCACTTCCTAAACAACTTGTCTCTGGAAACTCTATGAATTTTGATAAATGTCTATAGTTGTAGAGGGGCTTCAGGCCTTTTGTTCATAGGGTCACTATGAGTTGTGCTCGACTCAAAGGCAATCAATAATAACAACAGCATGCAGATGAATGTTCCATGTAAGAACATTTCTCAATATTTTTTTAAAAATTTTATTAATTTTAATGAACATTTACAGAGATTTTGGATTTCCATTCATTCATTGTTGCACTATTTTCTCTACACCCCCCCCCAGTTCATTCCTCTTTTTTTTTTCCCTTTAAAGTCTGTTTTAATTGTCCCATTGCCACAATGCTTGTCAAAACCAGATCTGATTAATCTCCTTTTTTAATGAATGAAAAAGGGAAAGATTATATAGATAATAAAATTATACTGGGACTCTGTGATTGCTGACAGAAATCAGACTCTGTTCCGAACACAGTTTCAGCCTGTGAGTCCCATTGACTTCTCCTCTGCCACCTGGATAAGGCCAGTGTGGTGCAGAAAACAGCTTTGCAGGAAAAAAAATCCCCTTAGGACTTTGTGACCATGTGCTCTTAAGAGATTTTATAATCCCCAGTCCTTATGAGCCAGTGACACTCATAGGCAAATATCAAGCATAGTTTTTTTTCTTTAAAAGAAGAAACTTTTAATCCAAAACTGTTACTTAGGGTGAGTTTAAGGATCCAAGGAAGGGGGAGAGAGGAGCCTGCGGGATGAAGCTGTCCAGGTGGAGAAGGGAATTAATCATGGGGTTGTACTATTTGAGAAGTGAGGGTGAGGGAAATTGGAAGAATCTGTTCTGGGAAACAATGCATTAAAATTTCATAAATAAACTAGTATAATATTTTTTAAAAAGACAGAAAATAATTCATGAAGAATGCAAAAAGTTATTATAAAGAAAGAAAAAGGAAAGACCAAAATGGATGTCAGAAGAGATTCTGAATATTACACTAGAGCTTCAAGATGCCAAAGCAAAGGGAAGAAATGAAGAAGTTAAGGAGCTCAATAGAAGATTTCAAAGGACAGCTCAGGAGGACAAGACAAAGTATTTTAATGAAATGTGCAAAGAGCTGGAGTCAGAAAATCAAAAGGGATGAAAATGCTCAGCATTTCTTAAGCTGAAGAAACTAAAGAACAAATTCAAGCCATAAGTTGCAATACTTAAGAAGTCTATGGACAGAACACTAAATGATTCAGGAAACATTAAAAGAAGATGGAAGGAGTATACAGTCATTGTACCAAAAAGTACTGGTTGACACAGAAGAATTTCAAGAAACAATATATGATCAAGAGGCAATGGTGTTGAAGGAGGAAGTTCAGGCTGCTCTGAAGAACTTGGTTAAAAATAAAGCCTCAAGAATTGATGAAACACCAACTAATGTTTTTCAACAAACAGAGACTTCCATGGATGTTCCCACCAAGCTGTGTGAGAAAATCTGGAGGACAACTACTTGGCCAACTGACTGGAAAAATTCCATATTTCTTTCCATTCCAAAAAAAAAGGAGACCTGGCAGAGTGTGGAAATTATTAAACAATATCATTAATACCACACACTAGCAAAATTCTGCTGAAGATAATCTAGAGGTGACTGGAACAGTACATTGACAGAACTACCAGAAATAAAAGCTGGATTTAGAAGAGTCCATGACACTAGAGACATTATTTCCAATGCCAGATGGATCTTAGCTGAAAGCAATGAGTACCAGAGGAATGTCTATCTGTGTTTCATTGACTATGCAATGACATTTGACTGTGTGGATCACAACAAATTGTGGCTAACCTTGAGGAAAATGGGAATTTCAGAATACCTGATGACACACCTGTTTATTTTTTTCTCATATTTTGTTGTTAAAGAGGATTTCTGTAGCTCTATGCTTAGTCCATCACGTTCCCAGAATATGCTAATTTCATTTTTGACTGCTAATTTCCCAGAGGTTAAGTGCTAACTCAATAGAGAGAGATCAATGACAAATTCAGCAAGTATTTTCCCTAGTGAATATAATTAATATTACTCAAATGACACTTAAGACTGGTTCAATGGAAGCATAATGTGTGTGAAAGATGATAGATAGATAGATAGATAGATAGATAGATAGATAGATAGATAAATAGATAGATAGATGATAGATTTGTTGTTTTAATTGTTGTGTGCAGTAGAGTAGGAATCGACTCATAGCTGACCTTCTGGCAGGCTTTTAGAGATAGTTAATCACACAGGAGGAGATTGGTCATCCTTATCCACAGAGCAGCTGGTTACCTCAAACTGCATGCCTTTGGGATTGTAGTGCAGCTGTACCATACATAATATGTATGTCATATATAACACATGTGTTGTATATATGTGTGCCATATATCATATTTAGTATGTGTTAGATTATCAGGATTGGAGGATGACTCATCAACAACCTGCAGTATGTGGATGATACAATCTTGCTTGCTGAATATGGGGAGGACTGAAATGTTCACTACAGAAAGTTAAGGATTGCAGTCCTCAATATGAATTGAGCTCAGCATCAATAAAATATTTTCACCACTGAAAATATTAGCAGCACCATGATAGATGGAGAAGAGGTTGATATTGTTAAAAAACACATCTTTCTCGGATCCACAATCAATATTCTTGACACTCACAGTCAGGAAATCAAAGACAAATTGCATTGGAGAGGTCTGCTCTTAGTAAGAAACCTCTGAAGAATGCTGAAGAGTAATGTCAGTCTGGAGGCTATGTGTCCCTAATCCAGGCCATGTTCTTCTCAATTGCTTGTTATGCATCTGAGAGCTGAACAATGATTAAAGATTACAGAAGAAGAATCAATGTCTTTAAATTGTGGTGCTGAAGAAGAGTATTGAACATACCACGGACTGCCAAGAAAACAAACAGGTCTGTCCTGGAGAGAGTGAAACTGGGTTTCTCTTTGAAATTAAAGATTCTGAAGTTCTGCCTCAGATACTTTGGGCATGTTGTCAGGAGGGACCAGTCCATGGAGAAGGACATCTTACATTAAAGTGTAGAGGGTCAGGACAGAAGAAGAAGACCCTGGATAAGATGGATTTACACAGTGACTGTGGCAATGTGGGGAGGTGTATCAGAGACAGTGAGACTGCCTTAATATAGAGCAGGGTTCAGAGCTTTGT
>NW_006400718.1:7981-15176 GCF_000299155.1 Elephantulus edwardii | reverse complement strand
AATGTTCTAGAGTTTTCTGTCTTTATAATATTAAACATAAATTGTTATGATCAACATAGTCAAATACTTTTGTATAGGCAATAAAACACAGGTAATTACATACCTGTTATTTTCTGCTTTCTGTCAAGATCATTCTGGCAGTTTTGTATTTATCTGTGTTTTTGTAAATGCTGTATGTTTTAGATGTTTCCCAAATGCTGTGTAACTCCTCTATTGCTGACATCAACAGTTCCTCCTTGGTTCAGATCCCTCATGCCTCTATGTCCCTGGGGTTCAGTGGTTCGCTGGAAGGTCTCTGAGAGACTCAGTTCTATCGGGAAAATGACTCACATTACTGTAGGTATGCAGGCCAGTTTCACAGACTGGTGAACCTAGTAGACTATGAGTTGCAGTGTGGCTGGAAAGTAGGGATCCCAAACAAAAAGAGAGCTAGCATTGAGGTCCTATGAGCTCATGGAAACCTGTAGTAATATGAGACTTGTATCGCACTCCAATCCTCTCTCCTTCTTGTTGTTGTTATGTGTCATCGAGTTGCTTTGGACTCATAGCGACCCTATGTACAACAGCCCTAAACTCTGCTCTGTCCTGTGCCAGTCACACTGTCTCCGACACTCCCATCCCGATTATCCCAGTAACTGAATCAGTCCACTTCATAGAGGACCTTCCCCTTCTGCGCTGTCTCTCCACCCTCCCAAGAGTGATGCCCTTCTCCAAGGACTGGTCTCTCCTCACAACATGTCCAAAGTATGTTAGATGGAGCCTCAGAATCCTTGCCTCCAAGGAGTCACCCGGTTTAACCCTTTCCAGGATGAATCTGTTTGTTTTCCTAGCAGTCCATGGTACTCTCAATACTCTTCTCCAGCACCACAGCTCGAAGGCATCAATTCTCCTTCTATCCTCCTTGGTCATTGTCCAACTCTCTGATGCATAACCAGTGATTGCGAAGACCATGGCCTGTATCAGAGACACCTTAGTCTCCAGAGAGACACCATTGTTCTTCAGTACTTTGGAAAGGTCCCTAACAGCAGACTTTCCATGGCAATGCACCTTTTAATTTCCTGGATACTGGTGCCAAGAGGGTTGACTGTGGAGCCAAGCAAACTAAAGCTGTGTACAATCTCAATCTCTTCACCATCCATTCTGATGCTGCCAATTGGTCCAGTGGTGAGAATCTTTGTCTTCTTGACATTGAACCTCAATCCATATTGGAGGCTGCAGTCCTCTGCAGCAGGTGCTTCAGGTCCTTCTCAGTTTCAGCAAGCAGGGTTGTGTCATTTGCATAACGCAGATTGTTGATAGATCGTCCAGCAATCTTCGCCCAACATTTCTCCTCATAGAGCCCAGCCTCCCAGATAATCTGTTCTGCGTACAGGTTGAAAAGGTATGGAGATAGGATGCATCCCTGCCGTACGCCCTTACCCATTTTGAACCATGCAGTGTTTACTTGCTCTGTGCTGACGACTGCCTCCTGATCCAAGTATAGGTTTCGCATTAGCATGATCAAGTATGCTGGGATTCCCATTCTTCTCAGAGTCAGCCACTGTTTGTTATGATCCACACAGTCAAACGCCTTTGCATAGTCAATGAAACACAGATAGACATTCCTCTGGTATTCTCTAATTCCAGCTAAGATCCATCTAACATCAGCTACAATATCCCTAGTACCACGACCCCTTCTAAACCCAGCCTGGACTTCTGCAGTTCTCTGCTGATGTGCTGTTCCACAAAATAAATGTTAATCATTGGCTAGGAAAGAGATTTTGAATACTTTTGTTACCACAGACCCTCAGTCCATGCTTTATTAAATCCATCTTAAATTTCTAGAAGTTCCCGGTTTATGTGCTGCTGTAACTCTTTTTAAGGTATCTTCAGCAAGATTTTACATGTATGTGATAGAAGGGATTTTGTTCAAGAATTTTGACATTTTATTATATTACTTCAGAAAGAATACAAATATGGATCTCTTCTAGTCAGTTGACCAGATTGGCAAATTTCTTGGCCTAACCTGGAAGAGCTTCCAGCATTGCATCCATTTACCAAAATATTCCAATTGGTAGTGTCAATTTCTGGAGCCTTTTTTTCACTCTAACAACTTCAGTTTTGTTTAGATTTCTTTCTTCACTGCCATTTATTCTTGGTCATATGCTACCTCCTGATTAAAAAAAAAACCACAAACAAACACAATGACGATGTATTTTATTTTCTATGATGTTTCCTGAATCATTCAATGTTTTGTCCATAGGATCCTTCAGTTGAGGCTTGAATTTCTTCTTGAGTTCTTCATGAGAAAATGCTGAGTGTGCCCTTCCTTCTGGTTGTCTAATCCTAAACCTCTGTACATTTCACTATAGTGCTTTTCTTTGTCTTTTAAGCTACCCTTTGACATTTTCTGTTCTTTTACGTCCTCATTTCTTTTTGCTTTAGCTACTCTAACCTTGGAGAGGGACATCATGCTTGGGAGAGTTGAGGGACAACACAGGAAGGGAAGACCCTCTATGAGATGGATTGATTCGGTGACTGGGGTAATCGGGATGGGTGTGTCAGAGGTGGTGCGTTTGGCGCAGGACAGAGCAGGGTTTAGGGCTGTTGTGCATAGGGTCCCTATGAGTCGGAAAGGACTCGACGGCACATAACAACAACAACAACAACTCTAACTTAGCTACTCTAATTAATTTAATAAATTAATTTAGCTATTGTAATTTCAGATTTTTATGAAAAATCTTTATTGTATCTATTTCAGTTGGCAAATTACCTGTGGCTGCCAGAATCCTCGAGGAGCTCTGGTGACCTGGTGGGTAAAGAGTTATATTACCAACCAAAAGGCCAGTGGTTCAAATCCACCAGCTGCTCCAGAGAAAGATGAATATAATCTCTTCCTGCTAGATGGTCAGCTATGGGTCAATTCTAACTCAACAGCAATTAGCAAAAGTGAGCTTTAATCCTTCTCACTGTTTTCTCATAATCCTTAAGTGGGTTCATTCTGCTTCCTTATAATAATAGAAAAACTTTAAAAAATCGCATTGTTATTTGTGTGTGTGTACTGTCAAATCGGATCTGACTGGTACAGGAGGAGATTGTCCCTCCTTCTCCAACAGAGCATCTGCTGGATTCAAACCGAGCACCTCTGGGATTGCAGCTCAGCTTCTTGCCACGAAGCCACCATAGCTCGCCAATAATATAAAAACTTTATGGTCAGAAAGAAACAAAAACTCTTACAGTCTAACATGTCTTTCACTTAATATAGATTTAAAAAAAAAAAAAGAAAGAAAGAAAAAGCTCGGTTCAAATCCACCAGATGCTCTGTTGGAGAAGGGGCAATCTCCTCCTGTACCAGTCAGATCCGATTTGATGGAATACACACACAAAGAATAAGATAAAATGAAAAAAAAAGGTGCTGCTGCATATGTTTCTTTTTTAAAGTGGTGAGCAGCAAAGTTATTTAAATATGTTTTTTTTTAGATTCTTCACCTCATAAAGGCACCTTTGTGATCTTTTATAACAAAGGAGTTGATGTTAGCAATTTACATTTTGTTGTTGTTGTTGCTAAGTGCCACTGAGTCAACTATGACTCACAACAACAACATAAACAACAGATCTGAACTTTGACCCGCCCTGCCCTGCGCCACCTTCATGACCTCTGTCATGCTCAAGCCCATTGTTTTTTTGTTTGCTTGTTTGTTTTTATGGCTCTTTTCAGTTTATTGCATGAAAGTGTTGCACTAGTCCAAATTAAAAGTGGACCCCAAATGGTTACATTATACAAGCTGTGAAGTTTTAAACTTGTGACAAGGGACAGAAGTGAAATTTTCTACTCATTGCAAGGAAATTCTCACGTAAGTTTCAGTGAGCCAGTCCAATCTCTACAAGGAACTGGCATATGTTCTTGCGTTGGTCACCCTGTAGCTGAATTACTTCTCCATATTCTGGATGCTCAATTACAGTACCATTGCAGGCAAACTTCTTCTTAAACGCCTTCACTAGTTTCTTTTTATCGTAATCATCAGCGATCCCTTGGACAGTTGTAAGGGTCTTCCTGCCGTTTCTCTGTTGAATTCTTATATGGATATAATCCTCAGTCCCAGCAGGAAGCAGGTCATCACCCTTACTTGCACCAGCAAAGGGGTCGAAAGGGTGGAGGTTCTGGATAGCGGACATACCATACGATTCCTTTTCGGTGGAAACGGCCTGCGGAAGGCGGTGGCAGGAGAAGGTGGGCAGGGGGGACGGAGCGTCGGGAAGCGAGGGGGCTCGAGGGGGAGGCAGCTGAGTCCTCAGCGGTGGCTCAGTGATTGGGGCCGCTCAAGCCCATTGTTATAGTCACTGTCAGCCCATCCCAGTGAAGATCTTCCTCCCTTTCTCTGACCCTCATCTTTCCCAGCATGATGTCTCTCTCTAAGGATGGGTCCTCCTGAAAATATGCCCACATAAGTGAGACCTTGTCTTTAAGGAGTTACACTGGTGGCAGTTCTTCCAAGACTCATCCATCTGTTCTGTTGGCAGTCCACGGAATAGTCAATACTCGTCATCAGCATCACAATTCAAAGGTATCAATTCTTCTATCATCATTATTCATTGTCCAACATTCAGATTCATAGAAAACAATTGATAACACCATGGCTTGAATAAGGGGTACCTTAGTCTTGAAACCGACTTTCCTGTCTTTTAGAACTTTGGGGACATCCTTGACAGCAGATTTCATCCACGCAACAAGTCTTTGGATTTCTTTTTTAAAAATTTTATTACTTTGTGTGTGTGTACCATCAAATCGAAAGTGACTGGTACAGGAGGAGATTGCCTCTCCTTCTCTAGAAGTCTTTGGATTTCTTGAGTGCTGCTGTCATGAGTCTTGAGTGCAGACCAAGGAAAATGAAATTTTTGACAACTTTAATCTTTTCTCCGTCTGTCATGAGGCCCTTGGTTTGTGTTATAAAACACTGTATTGGAACAGGTGAATGGTATGTACCAGCTTCATTGATAACTACATGATAAGTATGAGCATTAAATGAATTCTTGGAATTCCTCAAATTCCCCATTCCCCATTATTGTAAGTAACATTCTCCCTCTCTGAACCCAACCCCCCTAGAGTTGAGTTCAAGCATACAAGTTAGATGCACACCATCTTTCAGACTGAAGCAGGTAGATACCAGCCTGAGCTGCCTCACACTGCCCCTATGGCTTCATGAATTGACTGCAATGGCTCCTTAGTACGCCATGCTTCTTTTTGTGTGCTGTTGAGTCAGAACCGACTCATAACTGACTCTCCCGTGAGTTTTCAGAGTCAGTTAATCGTACAGAGATTGTCCATTCTTCTGAGGAGCTGCAGCTAGTGATTCGAATGGTAGGCCTTCTGGACTGCAGCACAGTTATCCTAGGCCACCAGAGCTTCCTCCCAAAAGGATACAAATGAAGAGAGGCAGTGCAACAATGAATGAAGTGCAACAATGAATGAATGGAAACCCAAAATCTCTGTAAATGTTTATGAAAATTAATAAAATATAATTATAAAAAAAAAAAAAAAAGAAGAGAGGCACAGGGTGAGATCTGGGAAGGTCCCAGCACCAAAAACTTTCATGTCCCAAAGAGGGATATTCTACTATTATTGCCCATGCAGAGTCACCAAACAGGATGCCCCATGTGAGCTTTAGGTCTCAGCTTATCAACGTCACCAAGTGACTGACTGATTGCTTGTGTCAAGCATTTTGAGGCTTAGTCAATTTTGTGCTCCTGGGTGATCTCTTTTGGTCAGCACCCATTTGTTAGCCTCCAGTGTTGGTACATCTCAAAGAACCAAGCAAAAAGACCAAATTTCTGACTGTATGTTCACTCTGTACCTAACACTATTATTTACTCTCTCCTCCCATCTATCTCCCCCATGTCATCCCTGTCTCTTTAGAAAATCTCAGAAAAAAGCAGGCCATCCCTATGTCTCACCTTATACTTATACTGTACTCACTTATACTCACCTTATACTGTATATATTGATCAATGTAATACAAATCCAGTGGAAAGTCATACATTTTCTTAAAATAGGTTTTGTTGTTAGGTGTGTGGCATCAACTACAACACATAGAGAGCCTGGGAACCACAAATCAGAGCCTTGCACAGTCCTCACGGTCCTACTATGCGAGAGTCTGTTGTCACAGTGTAAATCCTTGAAGTCTTCCTCTCTTTCACCGACCCTCTTAAATGGAAATGTGTTTACATTTTGAAAATTTTTTTATTAATTCTAATGAATATTTACAGAGATTTTAAAAATATTTTTAAACACACATATTTTGAGTTTTCAAAGTTCTATATCCTCAACAGTATCTGATCTTTATTCTTAAAATTGTAGCTATTCTAAGGGGGCTTTGGTGGCCTAGTGGCAAGAAGCTGCACTACAATCCCAGAGGTACACGGTTCAAAGGAGGAATCTGATCTGATGGCACACACACACAAAATAATAAAATTAAAAATGGAAAAATAGACAAACCAATAACTTTAAAAAAACCCACACAAAACAACCCAACAAAATTGTAGCTATTCTGTCGTGTAATGACTCACTGCTGTTTTGCGTTTCTCTGAAGACCCATTTAATGATATCGGGCATTTTTCATGTGTTCATTAACACATTGCCGCAAATGACGGCAAATGTGTTTCTAAACACGGTTGTCACTTTAACCATACAGAATCTCTTTTGGTCAAGTCAAATATGTTTTGTGGTTTTATGAATTGTTTACCTTTTTATTACTGAGCTTTAGGGATTCCTGTGTATCCTGGAGACCAGGCTTTTATCTGATAAATGCTTTGCTTATATTTTCCTCCACTGTGTGGCAGACTTTCATTTATTTTTTACATTCTTTCATTAGTACGTTTGTTACTAGGATCCAAATAAATGTAGTAATGTTAATAAATAATACATACATAGTATTTCTATGGCAGTCATGGTACAACTAATGCTTTTAACTTAATTCTTTAACATACAATTGTCTTTAATTTTTTAACTCTTATACAAATCTAAGATTTAAGTCCTATTATTATTTCCACTTTATATAGAAAAAGACTGAGCTACAGGGAAGTTAAATTACTTGTTTAAATATTGCATAATTAGTAGAAAAATTTTGATTTGTTTGCATTTTTAAAAAGTTTTTATGATTTAACTTTTTAAAAAAAATGATGCATTTAGTTTTTTTGATTAGGTAACAAAAACATGTTT
>NW_006400718.1:6074-7090 GCF_000299155.1 Elephantulus edwardii | reverse complement strand
AAATGTTCATTAAAACTAATAAAATTTAATTTAAAAAAAGTAAAAAATAATCACCACTTATTATTAAAAATGCTGTAATGGATTGTCTTGTAAATGACCCCCTTTGAAAGGTAAAATCCTATTTGCAAAGGCTGACCCTCTTCTTTCCAAGCATGATGTTGTTTTAAGGGACTATTCCCTGTTAACAACATGCCCCAAGTATGTGAGACAAAGCCTCACGATCTTTGCTTCTAAGGAGCACCCTGGTTACACTTTCTCCAAGAAATATTTGTTTGTTCATCTGAAAGTCCATCAGACAGTCAATATTCTTCTCTAGCCCCACAACTCAAAGGCATCAGTTCATCCTCCATCATCCTTATTCACTGTCCTACTTTCAGATGCATAGGATATTGAAAAATACGATGGCTTGAATCAAGTGCACTTGACTTTAAATTGACATCCTTGCTCCTTTGCACTTTGGATCTGTCTTAGACAGCAGATTTTCTCAGTGTAACACATCTTGAGGCCTTGAACATGAACAAGCAAAGACCAGATGAGTTGTGGGAGGATATCAAGGGTATCATCCAGGAAGAGTGCAAACATTCATTACAAAGACAGAAGAGGAAGAAAAGACCAAAATGGATGTCAGAAGAAACTATGAATATTGCACTGGAACACAGAGAAGCTAAAGCACAAGGAAGAATGCAAGATACTAAAGAGCTGAGCAGAAGATTTCAAAAGACAGTGCGGGATGACAAACTAAAATATGACAATGAAATGTGCAAGGAGCTGGAGTCAGAAAACCAAAAGTGTTGAACTAGCTCAGCATTTCTTAAGCTCAAGGAACTGAAGAACAAATTCAAAGCTCGAGTTGCTATAATCAAGGATGCTTTAGGCAGAGTATTAAACTGATCCAGGAAGTATCAAAAGAAGATGGAAAGAATATACTGAGTCATTGTATCAAAAGGAATTGGCAGACACAGAAGAATTTCATGAAACAACATATGAGCAAGAGCCTATGGTGATGAAGGAAGAAG
>NW_006400718.1:0-4490 GCF_000299155.1 Elephantulus edwardii | reverse complement strand
ACATGTCTTCTGATTTCTTAACTGCTGGTGTCAGTACTACCTTTCAATATATTAACCCAACTTGAAAAAGTTGATAGCTTAATTTCGTGAGGTTACAGTATTTGTAAACTTCAGCCATTTCTCAAACTCATTGTCATCAAGTCAGAACCAACTCATAGCTGACCCTTCAGCAAGTTTTCAAGAGTCTGTAAATCTCATGTGAAGAGATTGCTTATCTGTCTTTCCAGGACCCGCAAATGGATTTGAACCACTAAGAGAGGTACAACCTTTGACTTAGCAGCACAGCACCCTACTAGTAACGACAGCTGGCACTTCTTAAATTCATAAACTCTCAGTTTCTTCAGAGAATCACCCTGGAAACCTACTCCACACTTGAATTACTCTGAGTCTGTTATAGTAGGCTATGCATTGTACAGATTTTCTTTGCTAGTAAGAGGCAGCATCAGAATGGATGGTGAAGAGATTGAGATTGTCAACGACTTTAGTTTGCTTGGGCCCACAGTCAACTCTCTTGGCATCAGCAGCCAGGAAATTAAAAGCCTGCTGTTAGGGACCTCTCCAAAATATTGAAGAGCAATGGTGTCACTCCAGAGACTAAGGTTCACCTGATATAGCATCAGAGAGCTGGACAGTGACTAGGGAGGATAGAAGGAGAATTGATGGCTTTGAGCTGTGGTGCTGGAGAAGAGTATTGAATATACCGTGAACTGCTAAGAAAATGAACCGGTTCATCCGAGAGAGGATTTAAACCAGGCTACTCCTTGGAGTCAGGGATTCTGAAGCTTCATCTGACATACTTTGGGCATGTTGCAAGGAGGGACCATTCCTTGGAGAAGGATGTCATGATTCGGAGGGTGAAGGGACAGCACACGAAAGGAAGACCCTCTATGAGGTATATTGATTCAGTGACTGGGGTAATCTGGGTGGATGTGTCAGAGACTGAGATTAGCGCTGTTGTACATAGGGTAGCTATGAGTCTCAGGTGACTCTATGGCACACAACAATAACAATAAGATTAAGGGTGAAAGTTTCTGCTTAGAGCAAATAGAAAATATCTTGTAAGGCGAGATAATAATCTGACTCCTGTTAAACTAGTTATGCATGAGCACTTTGGACATGTTACCCTATTGTTTATTAACATTGACCCTTTTCTTGTGTGTCTTGCATAGTCTCCCCCCGCCCCCCCCCCACAAGTCTTTCACTGTGCTTGAAACAAACTGTGGCCTGGATTTCAGTAATTTCCTGTTAAAACATTACATCCTCTTTGTGGTGATTAAAGGTTTACTGTTCAGATAAAACAACTGAGTAATACTATCTTGCTCTGAACTTTGGCCTAGTTGATGTGACAGTGACACACTCTTCTGTGAACTTTCACCTAGATAACTGAGTCCCTGAAAATATTAATAGAACCACATGCTGGTCTAATAACAATCCTTTAATCTATTTAAATTTGAGATGTCAAAATAGTTCATAATTATTAGAACATTTAAGATTAAAATCACTCATCACCACCCAGACCCCCCTCCTGCACTTAGTCCCTCCTCTGGATCAAACACGTAATAAAGAGAATGTTTGGAAAAAAAAATAAAAAAATAAAATAAAATCACTCATCTCCACCATGGAAAATAGCACTGAGTAGTTTTTGTTTTGTTTTCTTTTTTATTTAAATTTTATCTTCAGAATTAGCCAGCTGGACTCAGTTTAGATGACCCCAATTTTGTTGGCAACACCCAAATCATCATAGGGAGGAGCAAGTTGAACATGGGCCTTGCCTCCATCAGGTTATTCAAAGTGTTGACCTTAGCCACAGTATCATAGGGCCTCTTCACAGCTTGCTTGATCTGGTGCTTGTTGGCCTTGACATCCACAGTGATTGTCTTCTATGTTTTTCATGGCTGATTCAGGGGAAACTTGATGATGGCATAGTGGTCACTCTTGTTTCTCGCAAGGGCTGCTTTTCTAGGATATTTGGTTTGCCGTTGGAGCACTGATGGAAGATAGGTGAGAGTGACGTTCGGATCTTTTTTGTGTGTGGCTGTGGATGCCCTTCAGGGCCTTTAAATACTTTTGCTTTGACTTCAGTTTTCGAAAGAGCAAGTTCTTCCTTCTTCAATTTCAGTGCTATCTTCATAAAAAGGTGAGTAGTCTTGTCTTAGGAATAAAAGTAATGCTAAGCTATGCTTGCTAAATCCTTTATGTAATAAGAGAAAGTGGGTGATACCGGAATCTTATTTCATTGAGTGGAATTATATGGAAAGATGCAGCTGAAACAATCTAGAATGGAACTGTCCAATATGGTAGCCATCACCATATGTGGCTGTTTAAATTTAAATAACATGGAAAAGGAAATTTTAGAATTCTGTTCTGTAGGCACTTTATCCTGGAAGGAGGAGTGGCATCCAGTTCCCTAATAGCTTGCCTATGAACCTGGAGAGAGGATGAGAGACATCCAAGCTTTGAGGACTTTCCTTCATAGGGTCGCTATGAGTCGCCTGCGACTCGACAGCACTTAACAACAAGCACAGACACATTATTCTCATCTCAAAGGCCCAGCGGTCAGCTGTGGAACATGTCTGCCACTGCAGACCTTTCTTTGAGCAGTACTGACCTGATGGTATCTTTGATATGGTTGTTAGTTGTTACTGAGTTGGTTCCAACACACGGCAACCCTGTGGGTTACAGAGTTGTCCTGCTGAGGTTAATGGGTGTGAATCTCCAGGCCTTGTTCTAACTTTACATTTTGTCCATTTTACAAACCCACTGCTTGGTGGGTTAGAGACCCCAACCTTCAGGTCAGCAATCAAGCTCAAACCACTTTCTACATTTAGGGACCACTTGGTACAAATGATGCTGCTAATTTCTAGGGAGTCTCATCCACTTCATGGGGAACCCCATCTGTATAGAGCAGGGCCACTCCATAGGGTTTTCAAAGCTATGATTTTTTTTAATTAATTTTAATGAACGTTTACAGATATTTTGAATTTTCATACATTCATTGTTGCATTTTTCTACCTACCCACCAGTTCACTCTTCTCTTTGAAAAGTAAAAGAAAAACTCTTTCATTGGTATAGAATCTCCCCCCTCCCACCCTGAGTACACTCCACTATGCAACCTTCATTCTGGACTCTTGTCATAACCATAATACCCAATCATATATCGCTTTCAAATAGTTCTCTCCCTCATCTGTTTCAATGCAGTATACATCATTTATCCACTTTTTCTCAGTCTCACTCCAACCCTGAAGTTAATCCCATTCTACAACAGTGGTAGCATGCACCATGCAGCACCTATCATTTTGTGACAGATATTTCACTCAGCATGATATCCTCCAACGTCACTCATTTTGAATAATATTGCATGAGTTCCTTGTTTTTCAGTGCTGCATAGTATTCCATTGTATGAATATACCAGAGCTTCTCTATCCATTCATTGGTTGATGGGCACTTAGAGTGTTTTCAACTTTTTGCTATTGTGAACAAAGCCACAATAAACATGGATGTGCATATATCTGCCTGGGTGACAGTTATAGTTTCTTTAGGGTATATTCCCAGTTTTGGTAGCTGATGTCCAGGTCTTATCTTCTGATGTGGCTTTGTGTAGCTCCACTAGCCACTGAAAGCCTTAGGGAAGCAGATTTACTCTGAGCACCACTCATGACAATGTGTGAGGTGGAATCTCCACAGCATTGCTGGCATAACCTTCAATGAGCTCACCTAAAAAACAGCTCCAGTGTGCTCCTTAATTTGGGTTGTTCTCTCACTAAGTAAAAATAGGCAGAACAAGAGTCCAAGCTTCTCTATGCCAGCGAGACTTGCAGGGCTAAAGCTATACTCACCCGGGATCACTAAACAGAACAATTTTTTGTTTAGTTGAGTAGGAGCTATGTAGTTTATTCATAAAGGAAGATGGAGAATTCTGGGAAATGACCCATATAGGTAGAGTGATGATAATGAAGTGCTCAAGCTGGGTGGTTTTTTTATTTTGTTTTGTTTTTAAGATGGACACTGTTACACACCTAATAAAAGATGGCATACATGGGCTGTGTAGCAAAGTCCTCTAGTTCAAGTCCCCTGTCTGGCAGATAGGCCAGGGTTTCAGGAAGTTACACTATAGAGAACAATGTCTTATTGAAAGGGAGGGTTATCAATCACTAGATGTTAATGGAGAGCAGAGTTAAAGGCAATTACAGGATGGATATTGGGACTTAGTGTTGAAGTTCAAGGTGAATCTTAGTCTGCTATCTCAATAGCGACCGATTTCATGAAACAGTTATTTTCCAAGATGATGTTATTGATATACTATTATGCTCATAAGAATAGTCTCTTGAAGTTCTGGTGGTATAGTCATAGTCCATAATGCTGTGTGTCTAAACAAGAATAGTTTTTTAGTAGTGTAGAATGCTTTCTTTTAACTCTATAATCTATATCCAGGGAACTTGGTAGTAATACAAACAGTTAAGTATTCAGGAACTGGCTGAAAAGTTTTCAGT
>NW_006400717.1:3755-15518 GCF_000299155.1 Elephantulus edwardii | reverse complement strand
TTTTTTTTTGTGAAAAACAATGTATTCAAACTTCTTAAATAAATCAGAATTTTTAAAAATCAGGAAAGGAGTATTTCAGGGATGCAGTCCTGTCTCCATAGCTTTTCAATCTATATGCAGAATAGATCCTTCTGGAGGTTGGACTTTATGAGGAGGAATGTGGCATCAAGATTGGAGGAAGACTCGTCAACAACCTGCGTTATGAAGATGACACAAGCCAGCTGAAATTGTTAACAATTTCATCCCCTGTGGAACAGCTGGTGGGCTTGAAGCACTGACCTTTCAGTTAGGAATCCAGCAAGTAAAACACTAAACCACTGAAGCGCTTTATATAGCATGCTCCATATTGTATGCCGGGTATCGTTTAACTTGTTCCCTTGTTCTTCCTGTGAACTGGTAGTGAGGCCTGCTGTGGGGCAATTAAACAAGTAATATGGCCCTTCAGCAGTAATTAGCATTCCATTTTGCAGTATGTTGTAAGTTCTAGTTCCTTTCCTATGTGGAGCACTCATTCTGGAGTGAGGTATTTGCTGTGTTGTGAGATAAGACTAGAGTAGAATGTATCTTGAATCTCCACCATGCTAGAAAGTATGATCTAGTCACCACCCTTTGGGGTATGAAGATTGTGGTTTATAGCTCTCAGATCCTATAGAGAGGAAAGTTTGTAGGAAGCTTGATCCTGTTACCCATGAACACTACATCAGACCTGATCAAGCTGCTCCAAGACACCTTCAGTCTGCAGGCACAGAACCTGTCACCTTGTTGTTCCCAGCTTCTATGACCTCATGCATCACCCTATTTCAGCCACCTGTCAAATCAGTATGCCTTGCAAACAAATGTGAGCCACAGGTCTGGGACTTGTTGCCTCCACAACTGTGCTAGCCATTTCTTTGATGTTTTTTAAGCTCTGCAAGACCTCCCAGTAAATCCTAGAACCCAAAGACATCAGAACAAGAGGACTGAGAGAGGAAGGACAACTGATGTTAGAGATGATGGAGAAGTACAGCAGGTTAGAAAAGTCACATTCTTAACCTTCACCATTCTTAACCTTCACTTCATAAGAGCCACTTTTGCCTCTAACTCAAAAAATTCATTCCATTGAATGGAGACCAGCTTATAACTGACCCTCCAGTGGGTTTTCTGAGGCTGTAAATCACATAGGAGGAGATTGCCCACATATCTACTACCCTATTGCCCCTGGTGGATTTGAACTCTTTTAAAATAAATTATTCTAATACCTGTGTAGATTCCTGTTTAATTTCTCTGCCCCCTTTTAAAGAATGTTTGTTAGGTACTTTGTATTGCTTCCTTAGGGGATACAAAATGCTGGTTGTACTGTTTGCATTTACTTTTCCAAAATTACTTTAGAAGACTTTAGTAACCACTTCTCAGAACCTTTCTTTCACTCTCCACTCACTTATTGTCGAAGAGATGGAGGGTCAGCTATGGGTTGGTTCTGACTCAACAGCACAGAACAATAACAAGATCACCAATACAATATGTTGTCAAAGTTTCCTGCTTTAGCTAATCTAAAAGTGAGGAAAGGGATCTATCTTATTATGAGGTTGCACACCTTTTCATATGCTTAAGGGCCAGTTGTATTTTTTATCCTCTGACTAGTTCATATCTCTTGTCCATACTCCTTGATCTCTCATTTCACAACTTCTTCATAGATTAATATTATCTTATTGTCAGTGTTATAAATTCCAAATATCTTCCCCATTTCCATCACTGGTCTTTTAACTTTTACAGAGTGTGGGTTTTGTTTGCTTATCATACATAGATAGTAAAATTTTCTTTCTTTTAATACACCTAGATTTTGAATCATTCTTAGGAAAGCTTTCCCAATTCTCAAATTGGGAGACCTACCCATGTTTTTCTGATATTTGTATGTGGGAGGCAAAGATTTTCCAGTTACTCCAACATATTACAGCCCATATTTTCTTTATTGGGATACCACCTTAATTGCAGGCTAAAATCCTTTTCACTGGAGCTATATAGCATCACTGGGAAAAGACAGTATACTAGGTAAGGTTGAGAGTCAGAGAGAAAGACTCTAAATGAGATGGATTGATAGGGAGCTCTGGGGGCCTAGTGGCAGGAAGCTACACTGCAATCCCAGAGCATGTGGTTTGAATCCACCATATGCTGTGCTATAGATGGAGGGGCAATCTCCTCCTGCATCAGTAAGATTTGATTTGATGGTACACACACACACACATACACACACGAATGAGGTTGAGCATCATGAGGATGGTGCAGATAGGTTTGGATCTGTTATTCATAGGGTTGCGATGAGTTTCATCAATTCAACTGCACCAAATAATAACATATACAATTAACCAATATATATTTAAATTATAATTAGCTACAGGTGAAAATGTGAGGTAAATTTCAATTCTGTTAAGAGTGGAATCTACACTCCCTTCAAAGTCCACTCAGATCCTATTGCTTTTATAAGGCACTGTCCAGCTACGACACAAAAAGTTTCAATACTGATCAGCCATTAAAAGTGGATGATTTGGCATGTGGGACTTTGTAACTTCCTAGTTGGGTGATCTCTAGCAAATTACTCAATCCTTCAAAACCTTAGTCACTTTATCTGTAACATGAGGATAACAATCCTCCCTTATCAGGTCATTTAGTAAATGAGCTAACATTGGTAAGTCACTAACTAGCATAGTACTCTGCACATAAATGCGCAATAAATTATGGCTAGCCCATTAAAATGGAAAGATTGGATCTTTAACTCCAAGTGATTAAAAATAAGAGGGGGAAAATCATCTGAGATTCACGAGGCTGTAAGTGACACTCTGGTGAGTGGCAAGGTGTGTAGTGCGCTGCGTGCTATGTGTACGCACACATTGGGAAGAACCACACTCCATCCTTTTTTTTGTTTCCCATTTTTCTTTTCTGTTGGTATTCATACAAAATTCTTACACATTGTGTTTCACACTACCCGTAATACACATTGTGTTTCATACAATCATCCCCATTCATTGTGTTTTGTAAAATTATTCACCTTTGAAGTATGTCCACTACAGCCCTGTCTTTTTAGATCCCCACCAGATCTTTCCCATGTCCTTTACCCCCTCCCTCAATCCACCAAGTTGTGGGACTCATTATTTTTCCCCTACCATCCTCACCCCTCTACTCTCACCACTTCCTCTCTTGGGTCCTCATACACATTTTACTAGTTAGCCTTCTATTTTTACAATAAGAGTCTTATGCAGTATGTGTCCTTATGAGACTGGATTAGTTAACTCAGCATAATACTCTCCAGTCTCTCCCATGTTACGTAGTAATTTTTTTTAATTGTTGCTCCTGAGTGCTGTGTAGTATTTCATCGACCATGCTGTATTCTTAAGTCTGTTTCATTCAAGGATATTTTCTTACAAGCCAAAAGAGAGGTGAGGTCTCCTTTGGGACAAGAATTTACACATACACTCTGGGTATGCTAGCTCTGAAATCCCACCAATGAAAATGTAAAGCAAACACTATGAGACAGAAAGTCCTTCTAAAGAGTTTTAGAATAAATGTCTGAATACCCTGAAAATCTAAACACCCTGAAGTTCTTTTTTATTCATTTTTTTTATTTTGTTATTTTTTTTGTGTGTGTGTACCATCAAATCAGATCTGACTGGTACAGGAGGAGATTGTCCCACCTCCTCCAGCGGAGCATCTGGTGGATTCAATCCACGCATTTCTGGGGATGCAGTGCACCTTCTTACCTCTAGGCCACCAGGGCTCCCTTAAACACTCTGAAGTTCTAATGTCTTCCTTCCCCTCCTGAGATTTCAAAAAGAGGACCTTTAATCATGCTGTACTATAGACTCATTGTCAGTCCTCCATCAGGTTTCTGAAGCTGGAGATATTTTTGAAGGAGACTACCCTCAAATAAAACAACCCTACTTGTTGAAACTGAGAAGTACCTGAGGCATTTGCTACAGAAAGTCAAGGACTGCAGCCTTCAATATGGTTTGAAGTTCAACATCAAGAAAACAAAGATTCTCACCACTGGGGCAATGGGCAGCATCAGGACAGACAGTGAAGAGATTGAGATTGTTAACAGCTTCAGCTTATTTAGCTCCACAATCAACACTCTTAATACCAGCAGCCAGGAAATTAAAAGACAAATTGCCTTAGGAAAATCTGTTGTCAGGGACCTCTCCAGAGTGCTGAAGAACAACCATGTCAGTATAGAGACTAAGGTGCGCCTGATCCAGGCCATGATCTTCATAATTACTTGCTATGCATCAGAGAGCTGGACAGCGACCAAGTATGACAGAAGAAGAATTGAAGCCTTTGAGTTGAGGTGCTGGAGAAGAGTATTGAATATACCATGTAGTGCTAGGAGAACAAACAGGTCTGACCTAGAGAGGGTGAAACCAGTCTGGTCCCTGGAGGCAAGGATTTTAAAGCTTTGTCAGACATACTTTAGGCATGCTGCAGAAATGGACTAGTTCTTGGAGAGCTACATCGTGCTTGAAAGGGTGAAGGGACGCACAAGAGAGGAGACCCTCAATGAGATGAATTGACTCAGTTACAGGGGTAATGTGAACAGGTATATCAGAGACAATAAGGTTGGCTGGAGATAGAGCAGGATTCAGAGCTGCGCACGTAGGATTGATATGAGTCACAAGCAACTCGACGACACATACCAACAACAATAACCCATCTTTCTTATGTAGACTGGCTGTTAGACTTGAACTGCTGACCTTTTAGTTAGCAGCTGGACACTAACACTTTGCCACCACAGCTCCTTTTAGAGCAGAGAACTATGTTCTAAACAGCCAACTTCTTCCAGGCAGCCTTGGAACCTGACACGGACAGACTGATCACAGTTTATACACCCAAAACTCTAAGGATCCCTGGTAGCACAGTGTATAATGTATTGGGCTGCTAAACAAAAACTAGTGGTTTGAATTCACCAGCCACTACATGAGTAAAGATAGGCAATTTCCCAATTTCCTCCTGTAAAGATTTACAGCCTCAGAAACCCAGCTGTGAGCCAGTTTGAAATAGACACTATGGCCCTCAAAGAGATAGCTTGACACGTGAATTCAGCAACGGGCTCAAGTGTGTCAGAGATGATAAGGTAAGCACAGGATAGGACGGGGTTTAGATCTGTTGTTCATAGGGTTGCCATGACATACTTAATTCAACAACAAGTAACAACAACTATGGCAATGGGTTTTGGTTTGTTATCCCAAGACTCTAGAATAACAGAGGTAAATATTGGGAAAAAAAATTATTAGAGTTGGTGTCTAGTTGAAATGAATGAACAAAATATCTTACATTTCTGAGATGTCTGAGGGATTGCATCTGGTTGTGCTCTGGCATACAACTGGAATTATGTAGAAGAAAAATTTAGATAGCTTCGTTCCGTATGAAACATTTCCCCCTTTAGTTATATAAAATAGTTACAAAAATTTCATAAAAGTGGCTGCCTCTGGGACAGAGGGAATAAGGATTGACTTGGGAAAAGGCATGAGCCAAGTTTCTGGATAGCAATGTTCTGTATCTTGATTGAAGGTTTAGTTACATAAGTGAAGGCTTTATGAAAACTCATGATTGTACATTTAGGATTTGTGCAATCAGTGTAGGTCAAAGCGCAGAGTACTGAACTCTAGTAGATATGCATAAGGAAATATTTAGGTAGAGATGTGCTGACAATGTCTAAAATTTTCTTGAAAAGCATTGCTATTGTGAGGTGTGGTCAAGTTGTGTGTAACTCATAGCAACCCTATGAAAACAGATTGAAACTTTGTCCTATCCTGAGCCAGTCTCAAAATTTCTGACACACTTGAGACCAATGCTGTAGTCACTGTCAAAATTCCTGATTGAGGGGTCTCCTCTCCTTCTTCATCCCTCAATCTTTCCAAGAATGTTATCTTTCTCCAAGGAATAGCCTTTCCTTGCAGCATGCCCAACATATGTGAGACAAATCTTCACCATCCTTGCCTCCAAGGAGCACTCTGGCTACACCTTCTCCAAAGTATATTTGTTTGTTCTTTTGGCAGTCCATGGGATATTCGACTTCTCCAACACCACAATTCAAAGGCATCAGTTTTTCTTCTGTCATCTTTATTCATTGTTCAGCTCTTAGGAGCATAGCAAGTGATTTAAAAGACCCTTGCCTGAATCAAGTGCACCTTGGTCCTCAAACTGACATCATTGCTCCTCATGGAGAGGTCCCTGACTGCAGACTTCCCCAGGGCAGTACGTCTCCTGACTTCCTGACTGCTGGTGCCAAGTGTATTGATTGTGGATCTAAATAAGATGAAGTTAACAGTTTCAATCTTCTCTCCAGGTATTATGATGAAGCCTATTGATCCAGTGGTAAGATCTTTTTGTTTGTTTGTTTTCTTGAGGTTGAGACATAATCGATACTGAAGATTTCAGTGTCTGATCTTCTGCAGCAAGTGCTGCAAGTCCTCCTCACTTTCAGCAAAGTTATGTCATCTGCATATCAAAAGTTATTGATGAGTCTTCCTCCTGAGGCCATGTTCTTCAGAGTCCAGCTTCTCAAATAATTTGTTCAGCATACAAATTGAATAGGTATGGCAAAAGGATACCATTCTGACACATGCCTGTCTTATTTTTAAACCATGTTGTGTTCTCTTGCTCTCTTCACACAATAGTTTCTTGGTCTTTATGTAGGTTTTGCATGAACACAATTCAGTTAAATGCTTTGCAAATGCATTAATGAACTGAGAGGATAGATAGGAAACATTTGAGAATAGGAAAAAAGTGGATAATGAAAAAGAATGAACTCCGCAGTGGAACGAATGGGGGGAAGAGCTGTCTGAAAAGAATATATGATTAGGCATTATATGTGTGACAACAATCTGGAACAAGAGGTGCATTGCAAAGTGGACTGGGGGTGGGAGAAATGAGGGGGAGGGAGGAAAGCGTGCAACAATGAATGACTTTTTTAAAAAAGAGTATCAGTGGTTATACAGGTGTTTATACTGGAATTCTTTCATCATTGTGTTTGAAATTTTCAATTTAAAATGGAGCAAAATATTCCTATCTTGCACCTTGGGTCACACAGCTGTCCTGAGCAGTATAAATGATAGTTTTATAGCCTCACGTTCCCTCTGCCCTCCTCATGACCGCTGACCACTCTAGCACAAGCCCTAGCCCACTCATCCACTCAGCCTCCCTCTTCCTTTACATTTGCGCAATCACATGCTCACTCTCCAGGTAAAGATGAATGGAAAAAACAGTGCTGGGAACCTCACTTATGGGGAAGATGTTTGGGGAGAGTCAACTTTGCATGCTTCATAATTCATACTTTTTAGTCTTTTTTTTAAATTGTGATTTTGATGGAAGTTTACGGAAAAGCTGGATTTGCTTCATTCATGGTTGCACATTTTCCTCTCTACCCCACCCCAGTTCCTTCTTTAAAAAAAATCATTTATTCTTGCATCATTTCCTCCCTCCTACCCCGCCCCGCCCCAAGTCCACTTTGCTATGCACCTCTTATTCTGGACTGTTGTCATACAAATAATGCTTAATCATATACCCCTTTTCAGCAGTTATTTCCTTTGTCTGTTTCGATGCAGTGTTCCTTATTTAACCTCTCTTTTCTTAGTTTCCTCCCAAACCCTATGCCAATCATGTTTTATAACTGGTGTTAAGCAGTTTTTGTCCTTTTGTGATTATTTCACTCAGCATAATGTCTTCCAGGTTTAACCACATTGTGTAATATTTTATTAGTTCCTTGTTTTTCAGTGCTGCATAGTATTCCATTGTGTGAATATACCACAGCTTCTCTATCCATTTGTTTGTTGTTCACTTGGGTCGTTTCCATCTCTATGCTATTGTGAATAATGCAGCAATGAACATGGGTTTGCATATATCTGTTTGGGTGGCAGCTCTGGTTTCTTTAGGGTATATTTCTTGTAGAAGAATTGCAGGGTTAAATGGCATGTCTTGGTTAATCATAGGATCACACAATTTGATGGGTGGAAAAAGAGTTGGTAAAAGAAATGGTAAAGATTCATTGTGAAAAACAATGTATACAAACTTTGTAAGTAAACCAGTATAAAATAAAAATTGTATTTAAATTTAAAAATTATATTTCTATTTCTAACTTTTTGAGAAAGCACCATACCACCTTCCAAAGTGGTTGTATCATTTTACACTCCCATCAGTAGTGAATAAGGGTTTTAATTTGTCCACCACCTTGCCAGCATTTGTCTGCTTCATAATCCGTATTGAAGACTGCAGTGTTTGATCTTCTGCAGCAAGTGCTTCAAGTCCTCTCAGCAAGCAGTTATGTCATCTGCATACGGAAGGTTATCGATGAGTCTCCCTCCACGTTCTTCAGAGTCCAGCTTCTCTAATAATTTGCTCAGCATACAAATTGAATAGGTGAGAGGATACCAGCCTGACACAAGACTTTCTTATATTAAGCTGTATTGTAGTCCTTTGCTCTGTTCACACAATATTTTCTTGGTCTAGGTATAGGTTTTGCCTTCGTAGTAAATTGCCTGCATAAGTGCTTTTGTGCCCAGAGGAGAATGTAATACTTGGTTTGGCTGTTTAAAGTTAATTGCAACAATTTATACAAATTTCTTAATATTTGGGGGAGCTCTGGTGACCTAGTGTTAATAAGTTTTGCTGCAATCTCAAACTCATGAGGTTCAAATCCTCCAGTTGCTCTGCAGAAGGATGGGCAATCTCCTCCCATGCCATTAACTGCCTCTGAAAACCCACTTCAAGGGCGGGTGTGTGTGTGCTATGAGTCAGTTTCAACTGGTTGGCAAATAATATGGTAAACCGCCATAATGCCTACAACTTTAGGGGTTAGGATTTAATATTTGAGGAACTCCAGATATGTGGCAAGTGTTTTATAAAGATTGATTGACATAGTTTCATAGGTCTACCAGTAGAGTCTTATCTTCAATTTAAAATAAAATGTCATGGTCACGGAGCCAGTAAGTAGTTGACCAGAACTCAAACCACATGCTGCACAGCTCAAAAATCATGTTTTTTCACCAAAGGACAACAAAACCTCCATCACTACAGGAGCAGCAGCAATCATTTAGCCAGGATTTTACAAAATATCATTGGGTGAAGTAATAAATGGGTAAGGGGTGGGTTTTACTCTGTTCAACTGATTTTATCAAGATGCCACTCACTAAAAGTGTTAGCATTTACTCCCCCCACCAGCAATATTTACAATTAGACAAAATTCAGGGGCGGGGGGAATCTCTTATTTCCATAGCTTTAGGAGTAGTCCCATCTCTAATAAATTTCTGTCACCAGGGCTAATATATTTTTTATGTCAAAGATGTTCCTTGTTCATAAAGTAGAATGAGGCTTATAACCCATTTGTCTCTTAATGTTCTCCCATGTGAGGCTTAAGCAAGACAAAAAATCTCATCCAACATCGTGAAAGCCTTTTCTCTACATCTTCAGTGAAAACATTCTTCAAAGACAGAAATTCAGTAACCTACCAGTAGATGGCACCAGTCATGCTGACTACCCTGTTTATTTTTTTTCTTCATTTTATTCATTTTTGTACATTACTATCTTGGTTTTAATAATTTTTTTTCTTCACTTTAAGTCCAGAGGCTTAAGACAGAGGTCTTTTACAGTCTCTTACTAATAAACATTTTAAACTAAAGTCTAACCACTGAACCATCTAACAATCAAAGCATGTCTACATATTGTTTGCGGAAGACACTGTGGCTCTTTCTTGAGAAGTTACTGAGATCTGGAAGTGGAGGATGAAGGGCTCTCAGGAATATTTAGCATGTCACAAACTCCACTTTGCAATTTGGCCAGCCTCCTCATAATCCAGTGCATTAGGGAATGTTCTGGGGGTTCAGGATAAGATGGTATTGTGAACATATGTGCTGAAAAGTAGTATAAAGTCTTCAGTTTTCTAAACAAAATATTGGAATTTAAAAAAAGCTTATTTTTGATCTTATACAGATCCAGATGAAGGCATTTAACTCTATAGTCTTTTCATTTCAGCGGTGATACTGAGTAACAGTAAAGAAACGACAGGAACTCTGGTGTACTGAGTAACAGTAAAGAAACGACAGGAACTCTGGTGTGTAGACTGTAGGGAGGTGCCCTGCGAACCTTCGCAGTTTGAATCCACCAACTGTTCCACGGGAGAGAGAACACTCTCCTATGCAATTTCCAGTCTTGGAAAATCAATGTAGGGTCAGCTATGTGTTTAGCTCCAACTCAACAGCAGTGGATTTTTAGAGGAAGCCAATTCGAATGTCTTTGAACTGTGGTACTAAAGAAGAGTACTAAATACCCACCAGAGGGAGCTCTGGTGGCCTACTGGTAAGAATCGGGCTGCAATCTCAAAGACATACAGTTCAATCCACCTGTTGCTCCATAGAAGGGTGGGCAATCCCCTCTCACGCGATTACTGGAAACCTGCTGGAGAGTCAGCTGTGGGTCATTTTCAACTCGAAATGCCTTTGAACTGTGGTGTTGGAGAAAAGTACAGAATATCCCATTAACTGCCAAATGCACAAATAGGTTTTGGAGAAAGTGCAGGCAGAAAGCTCCTTTGAGGCAATGATGACAAAGCTTTGTTTCATGCACTTTGGTTATGTTGCTGAGCGAGGCCATTCCTTGGAGATAGCATGCTTGGAAAGAAGGAGAGTCAGTGAAACAGGACAGCTCTCAAGATGAACTGACACAATGACTGCAGCAATGGGCTTATGTGTCAGAGATGCAGCCAAAAGGAGGAAGAGACCCTCAGTGATATGAACTGACACAGTGAGTGCAGCAGTGGACTCATGTGTGAGAGATGAGGAGGATGGCACAGTATAGGACAGAATTCAGATATGTTGTTTTACAGGGTCTTTATAAGTCATAACTTGATGCAACAACTAATAATTCAAAATTCAATGTCCATATACACAGGCTGTGCCCAAAGTATGTGAGGCAGAGCTTCAAAATCCTACCCTCCAAGAGAGACCTATTTGTTTTCTTGGCAGTCCATGGTATGTTCAAGACTCTTCTCCAGCACCACAACTCAAAGGCATCTATTCTTCTGTCATCCTTAGTCATTGTCGAGCTCTCTAAAGCATAACAAGTAATTGAGAAGACCATGGCCTGGATCAGGTGCACTTTTGTATCTAGACTGACATCGCTGCTCTGGAAAGGTGCATGACAACAGATTTTCCCAATGCAATTCGTCTTTTGAGTTCCTCACTGCTGGTGTTAAGAATGCTGATTGTGGATCCAAATAAGCTGTAATTGCTAACATTATCTATTATGGTGCTGCCAACTGGCCCAGTGGTGAGAATCTTCTTGATGTTGAGCAGGAGAGGAAGACCCCGGATGAGATGGATTGATGGATTTGAGTATCTGGGGCAATGGTGGTTGGTGTGTCGGAATTAGTGAGATTGGCTCAGGACAGGGAAAATTTCAGAGCTGCTATACATAGGGTTGCTATATATTGCAGGCGACTCAACTGACATCTAACACTACTATACTATATTGGTTGTTTTATTTAAGCCTATTATAAAGTCAACAAGACCTCAGGGAAGGCCTTTGTATTTAAAGTTGGCAAGTTTTGGAGGAACATTCTTAGAGGCAAAGCACGCTTTTTTGTCAATACGCTGTACAGAGGTAACCTAGGCTTGCTGTGATGCTGAACCTTGTGCTACTGGGGTGTCAAATGCCATAACGGTTACTCATGGTGTACAGTGTTTGGTGGAGCTTCTTGATTAAACCAAGCTTGGAAGCAGGAGTGGCATCTACTTCCTAAACGAC
>NW_006400717.1:0-3655 GCF_000299155.1 Elephantulus edwardii | reverse complement strand
CTCATGGTGTACAGTGTTTTGTAGAGGTCCCAGTTTAAGACAAGTTTGGAAGCAGGAGTGGCATCTACTTCCTAAACGACATGTCTCTGGAAACTCGATAAACTTTGATAAACGTCGATAGTTGTAGAGGGACTTCACGCCTTTTGTTCATAGGGTCACTGAGTCGTGTTTGACTTGAAGGCAATCAACAACATACACAGGTCTACTTTGTAACTCAGCCTCAATTCAATGTGGAACTATCATTCTGGACAGGTGGTTGTTTGCCTCTGACTTAGAACTGATTCACACCTTGTGCAGGTACATGGTCATCATTTTTTTGCATCATTACAATGCACTACTTCAGTGTCTTTTGAGCTCACAAAGTAAATGCAACTGAAATATTTCAAATTTTGTCCAGATTGTTATGTATTGTTGAGTTGGAATTGACTCACATCTGACTCTCCAGTGGATTTTTGGACAGTTAATCACACTGGAGAGGATTTTCCATCTCCTTCCTGTGGAGTAGCTGGTGGATCTGAACCATCTATCTTTGGATTGTCAGCCTCTTTATTACTAGAGCTCCCTAGGGGAGTTATCAGAGGAGAAAATAATTTTTAGTAATTTTACAGCACAAATACTCCAGCCTGCACTGAAGATTTCCTTCTGCTAAAGCAATCTGTATTTCTAATGTTCTTGGGGGGTGTCATATAGGTGGGTTATAAACGAAATATATTTCCATTGAGACCTTTTTTTTTTTTTTTAGTAAAAGGCGAAAGATTTATTCGATCTGAAGAGAAACAAGAGCATCCATTGAGACATTCTAACTCATCAATAACCCTACACTAGGTTTTTGAGATTGTAAATCTCTGTGGGAGGGGACTGCCCACCCTTCCATAAAGAGACAGTGGATCCAAATTAGTTTTTGTTGCAGCACTACAGGTAACAGGCCTTGTCACCAGAGCTCACGAGTCTATGTAATTCATAAACAGGGAGTTCTAGTTAGTTAGCATTTTCTCCCATTAAGAGTCTTCTAGTGAGAAATTAGATTGCCATGTGTTATTACCAGAAAGGTAAAACTTTTTAAATGTTGGTAGTCCATTATAGGAACACTAGAGTTGGACAATGACTAGGAAAGAGAATAGATGCCTTTGAGCTGTGGTACTGGAGAAGAGTATTGAATGTACCATGGACTGCCAAGAAAACAGATTCATCCTGGAGAGGATTAAACCAGGCTACTCCTTGGAGGCAAGGATTCTGGGGCTTCGTCTGACATACTTTGGACATCTTGTAAGGAGGGACTGGTCCTTGGAGAGGGACATTATGCTTGGTAGGGTGGAGGGACAGCGCAGGAAGGGAAGGCCCTCTATGAGGTGGATTGATTCAGTGACTGGGGCAGTCGGGATAGGTGTGTCAGAGGCAGTGCGATCAGCACAGGATAGAGCAGGGTTTAGAGCTGTTGTACATAGGGTCCCTATGATTTGCAAGCGACTCGACAGCACATAACAAGTATGCTATGCATCTGAACCTAGATAATGAAAGACAGAAGAATTGATCCCTTTAAGCTGTAGTGCTGAAGAGCACTGAATATTTTACAGACTTCCAAAAGAACAGGTGTCTTAGAGGTGCAGCCAGAATGCTCCTTAGAGACAAGGACTGGCAAAGCTCCATCTCACACACTATGGTCATGTAGCTAGGAAAGGCTATTCCTTGGAGAGGGACATGACTCTTTAAAGGTGGGTCAGTGTGAGAGACCCCTCAAGATGAACTGGAACAATGACTGCAGCAATGGGCTCAAGTGTGTCCTAGATGATGAGGGAACAGGGTTCAGATTTGTTCATAGCATTTATCTGTACTTGACAGCACCTAACAACATGCTGACTTTGATGCCTTTTACTTGTGTTTAAGAAGAGTACTGAATATCCTATGGAGTGCTAAAAGAATCAGGTACAACCTCCTTGAAAGCAAGGATGAAACTACTTACATACTTTCAGCACACAGACAGGTGCTAGTCCCTGAAGTCATCATGCACGGGAAGGGGGAGTCAGAGAAAGAGAAGACCTTCAACAAAAGATTTTAATAAGCTCAATCATATCAGATTACGATGGCCAAGGATAGAGCAAGACTCAGATCTTCTGTCAGGGGGGTCACTTTATAGTGACTCACTCAACCTAATTAATGTTGGTGTGTAGAGCATGTCTCAAGAAGTTGGGCTGTTATTCTTAATTAACCAGCCAGTCCTTGAGTTGGCATGGTCTCAATTTGGGAAGCCACAATATGCTCACAGATGATCTTTTATGACATTTTAGGATTCAATGCCTACTACTCTGCTAACTACTACTTTATATTGGTTATCTCAGAATGGTAAAAGCACTCACCTCTGCAAAGAATACTCTTAATGGCAGAAAATGCTAAACAAATGGTTTTTCAACTTATTTTTTACTATTATTTGAGTATTGGACACTTCTGGATCAGAAACTTGAATCTGGTCTAGTATTTGGATCCAAACTCAAGATATATCCTTATGAAACAATGTACAAGGCAAGCAAATGCATCTGTAATTGTTTAGCTTCTGCTGACAGAGTAACATCCCCAAGTGACATTTTCCAAACACAACTAGATTTCCTCCGAAGCATACCTGTTCATCACTACTACTACTTTGTGAAATAAATGTAGGATTATTATTCTAACATTTAATTAACTAGCACCTCAACAGATTTTCCCAATAGCCTATGTACTGGCTTTATCTTTCTTATAGTGCCCTAATGAATGACTGGCTTTTTATTCTACATTTACTGAATCAAATTTAGAATTAAAAAGCAAACTAAGGTGGGATTGGAGGGGCAGGGCAGAATAAGAGAGTTCCAATTCTAAACAGTGGTTAAGACTTTAGTTCGGAAAAAAGTGTTATCTATGTTCATATGAGTTTAGCTTTCTCTAGAGAATCCTTCCAATCTTGAGGAAAGGACTTTAGTATTGGTGAACCCTGAAATGGCAATAACCATTATGGTAAGACTATATAAAATGTCAACTGTGAACAGTTCCCATTTGTAACTTGGGCTTTTTAAGGTCATCATGTTGGTTGTTACATGACACTGTGACTCAAAGTGACTCTAGGAACAGACCAGAATCCTGCCTATCTTCATCATTCAATACACTTAAGCCCATTTCTGCAATCCACCTCACTGAGGGTCTTCCTCTTTTCTGATGCTTCACCTTAACATGATATCCCTTTCCAAAGAATAGCCTCTTAGCAGTATGTGCAAACTATGAGACAAAGCTTTGCTTCTAGGAAGTACTCTGGTTGCACCTTTCTCAAGACACATTTGTTCATTCTTTTGGCAGTCCATGGAATATTCTCTATTCTCTTAACACCAGAACTCAGTCATTAATTCTGTCATCCTTATTCACAGTCTATCCCTGTCCATGGTCTGAATTGGGCACACCTGTGTTTTAAACTCACATCAATGCCCTTCAGTATTTTGTAGAGGCTATCATAGCCAACTGGCTCAAGGCAATACGTCTTCTGAATCACAAGGGTGTGGACTGTGAATTGAACTTCTCCAGCATGTTACCTATTGGCCCAGTGTTAAGGGCTTTTGTTTTCTTGATGTTGGTCATCATTGATTTTCATCTCTCAAGTGATTCATTCTGGGTAGGTCATGGTACTCAGTACTGT
>NW_006400716.1:14305-15581 GCF_000299155.1 Elephantulus edwardii | reverse complement strand
ATTTTGGAATTTAGATGCACTCTTATTGATTGTGCTTGGCCGTACATGTTCATATCCTTGAAGATGTATCATGGGGGTGTTGCAACCTAGAAGACACAATTTTAACTAACAAGTTAAAAGTACATGAGTAAAAAATTATGGAAAAGTAAAAGGAAAGATTCTTTCGTTGTTTTAGATTCTTCACATGTTGATAGTGTTTTCAGTTGGTCTTTTAGTCGATAAATTAAAAAAACAAAACAACAAAATAAAGAAACAACCAACAACAAAACCTCTTGTCAGTAGGTTATTCCAGAATCATGGAGAAATAATCTGAGGTAAAGGAACAGCACCAGAGAATTTTCCATGATTAATACTTTATAAACCAAGATTATAAATGAAGGGGCTCACAGAGTGGAGAAGATTGCCGAAGATCCCATGGAGTGCCAAAAGAACAAACAGATATGTCTTAGATAAGGTACAGGCAGAGTCCTCCCTCCTTAGAGTTAAAGATTTGAATACTTTGCACATGTTGCTAGAAAAGGTTGTTCCTTGGAGACACCATGCTTGGGAAGGTGAAGGGGTGGAGAGAAAGCAAGACTCTCGACTAGTTGGGTTGACACAGTAATTATGACAGTAGACTTGAACATGGCAGGTTGTAAAGATGGCACGCAATAGGACAGTTAGGATCAGTTCTTCTTGTTTACTGTGGGCTTACTGAACCACATGGTACCTAACCACCACAACAAGGAGTGAATAGTGAAGTACCCTCCAAAGTATAAACTATAAAAGTTTTATATAAAGGATGAGGTAAAGTATTTGTTCAGAATTCCTTAAGAATATTTTCTTGGTCCAAAGCAGATGTCATTGTACCTCAACGTACAGAGTTGACATATCTAAAAAAAGGGGGGGGGGATCAGTAAAAAGGAAACACTCAGTGTAAAGAAAGTCAGAATACCAGTCCAGCAGCAAAGAGGAGGATTACTCTGATTTACAAAAGGCCCAGCATGTTTTAACTTTCTCCATGGTCACGTTACATAGATCAGACCAGAATTGCTAGCTGTCTTTGAGCTAGTTCCAAAGTCACTTGGCAGTTCTATAGTTATAATTTGTCCTCTCAACATTAAAGCATAAGATGTTGCTGTTCAGACATTGGGATGATTTCTTCAGTCATCTAAATTATTTTTATACTACACATGACTCTGAGAAGAATGGGAATCCCAGAACACTTGATCGTCCTATTGCGAAACCTATACTTGGACCAGGAGACAGTCGTCAGAACAGAGCAAGGGAACACTGC
>NW_006400716.1:12154-13565 GCF_000299155.1 Elephantulus edwardii | reverse complement strand
TTGGGAGGGTGGAGGGACAGCGCAGGAGGGGAAGGCCCTCTATGAGGTGGATTGATTCAGTGACTGGGATAATTGGGATGGGAGTGTCGGAGACAGTGCGATTGGCACAGGGCAGAGCAGAGTTTAGGGCTGTTGTACATAGGGTCACTATGAGTCGCAAGCGACTCGACAGCACATAACAACAACAACACATAGAAGAACAAAATCCAAATCATATTTCCCAAATAATAGTAGAATGATTGCCAATTAGTAGGAGAGGAGTAGAATATCTCAATTGGCTAGAGGATTTTCAGATCACACAGCCTTCCATTGTGCTTTTATCTGACTTGGGATTGGTTTTGTTTTGTTTACCTAAATTAATTTTAATGAAAGTTTACAAAGACTTAGAGTTTCCAGTCATTCATTCTTGCACTTTCCCCCCCTACCTATCTGCTCCTCCCCAATTCACTCTTCTCCTTGAAAAGAAAAAGAAAAACTCTTTCATTGTTGTGCAGTCCCTCCCACCAAGTCCACTCCACTATGCATCCTTTACTCTGGACTTCTGTAATGACAAGAATACCCTTCATATGTCTTTTTTTAAACAGTTCTTTCCCTCATCTGTTTCAATGCAATATACATCATTAATCCCCTCCTTTTCTGTCTTCCCTCAACCCTGATGTCAGTCCCTTCTTACAACAGTGGCCCTATGCAATATTTGTCCTTTTGTGTTGGAGAGATTTTGCATAATATTTCATGAGTTACTTGTTTTTCAATGCTGAGTAGTATTCCATTGTATGAATATATCAGAGCCTCTCTAGCCATTCCTTTGTTGATGGACACTTGGCTTGTTTCCATCTCTTTGCTACTGTGAACAAAGCTGCAATAAATATGGGTGTGCATATATCTGCTTGGGTCGCAGTTATGGTTTCGTTAGGGTAAATTCCCAGTAGTGGAATTGCTGGGTCAAATGGTATTTCTATTTTCAACTTTTTGAGAAAGCACCATACAGCCTTCCATAGTAGTTGCACCATTTTACACTCCCACCAACAGTGAATAAGAGTTTCCGTTTCTCCACAACCTAGAGTTCCAGTTTCTCCACATCCTCTTCAGCATTTGATGTTTGCTGTTCTGTTACCTTTTGCTATTCTTACTGGGGTGAGATGATATCTCATAGTTGTCTTGATTTGCATCTCTCTTAGAGCTAGGGATTTTGTCCTCATGTGCTTGTTGGCCATCTGAATGTCTTCTTTGATGACGTGTCTGTTCATATCCTGTGCCCATTTTTCTATTGGATTATTTACCTTTATCTTTCTGTGGTGCTCAAGTATTTTATAAATTCTAGATATAAGTCCCTTATCTGACATGTCATTACCAAACACTTTTTCCCAGTCTGTGGCTTCTCTTTTTACCCTGTTGGAGAAGTTTTTGGATG
>NW_006400716.1:7985-11444 GCF_000299155.1 Elephantulus edwardii | reverse complement strand
TAGATCCTTTGTGCTTCCAGTTATATTTACTCCCAAATATTTTATCTTGTGATTAGCTATTGTGAAGGGTATTTTTCTTAGCTCCAACTCTGTGTTCTCTTTGTCACTGTAGCGAAATCCAACTGATTTTTCTATGTGGATCTTGTAGCTTGCTGCTTTGCTGAATTGATCAACTATGTCCAATAGTTTTTTGCTGAGTCTTTAGGGGTTTCTAAGGATACTATCATGTCATCTGCTTAGAGGGATAATTTTACCTCCTCTTTGACATTTTGTATACCTTTTATGTTTTTCTCTTGTCTTATTAGTATTGCTAAGACTTCCAATATAATATTGAATAAGAGAGGTCATAATGGGCATCCTTTACTAGTTCCTATTCTTAAAGGGAATGCCTTTAACCTCTCTCCATTTAGAACAATGTTGGCTCTCGGATTTTCAGAAATACTTTTTACTGTATTGAAGAAATTCCCCTGTAGTCCTATTTTGTTGAGTGTTTTAATCAGGAAAGGGTGTTGGATTTTGTCAGAAGCCTTTTCTGCCTCTCAATTGGGTTATTTACTTTTATCTTGTTGTGGTGCTGACTTAATTTATGAAACCATTTTGAAATTGCCTTTCTTTGTGGTCCCAGACTACTTTTTATAGCATAGTTCATCAATTTATAGAATGGGAAATGTGTTTTTAAGTAGTTGGTACCTGGGGTTGTGTGATGATTTGTTTTTTTCCCTTATCACTATGAGATAGTTGAGAGAACTACACTTTCACAGTCTTTTATAGGCACCCTCTAAGTGCTAGGCCCTGTGCCTAATGCTAGGAAGTTACCTTTTAGGAGCTCACTGTTTATGGAAAGAAATAGATAAGGACTCCCCTTTATTATTGAAAAGTGAGAGAAAAATCTAACAGTAGGTTTGTTAATTAATTGCATTTAATAAATACATGAGAATGTGTTTGAAGGATACAGCGTATGCATAGGCACAGTCAAGTATTTGAGAAATGTCAGAGTAAATTGGGAATACCAGTGGTAGATGTGGCTAGGAAGATAATTTGAGACCAAATCATGAAGACCCTTGTAGGATTTGATGAGAAGTTTGTATTTAATTCTGTAGACAGTGGGGACCTATGGATATTTTTAAAGTGGAGTTTCACAAAAAGATTTGTGTTTTAGAAAACTGTCAGGGGGTAGCAATCGTATTGGAAAAGAATTTGAATTCAGGCAGACACTGAGGAGGTCACTACAGTGGTAGATCATGCAATGATGAAGACGTACACTTGCACTGGAAGAGGAAAGAAGACATTCAAGAGATAATCAGCTAAGCATTAGTAAGTTCTGATACATGCAAGTAGTAATAAGCTCTGATACTTTTATGTATCAAAAGAGTTGAAGTTCTTATCTTTTTTGGTTCACTAAGATTTTTAAATACTAGCAACATAACCTCAGAACTTGAATGTATAAATGAGTGAAACAAATAACTAATGAAACTAAGTTTGAGTTACAGGTAGTTACTGTGAAGGAACTTAAAACCCGGAGGCATGCCCAGATTTATTTAAATATAAAAATGTAAGCTCCATGAAAGCAGGAACTGTATTCTTTTACATTATCTTTTTAGCTTTTAGCTCACCAGATAGTAGCTCACACTTCTTCATTGCCCTTGGAATTGTCTCATTGCTGACCTTCTAGATGGTTCCCAGGCTGTAAATTGTACAAGGAGAAATAGTTCATCTTTCTCCCACAGAACGCCTGCCAGATAGGTGACCTCTGGTTTAGCAGCACGTCTCTCTGTGGGCTACCCCACTACAACTGTCTCTTCCAGTAGTATGAACCCACTAAATGCTTTTTAAGGGTATCACCAGAGATAGCATTGCTGATGTCAGATCTTGGCAGAAAGCAAAGAGAAGAATGCTTTTTGTATTCTGTTTGTGTTTTATTGACTATGCAAAGGCATTATATTATGCTTTACATTGAGAAGAATGAGAATCCCAGATCATTTAATCATGCTTTTGTGAAACTTATACCTAGACCAAGAGTCTGTTTTCTCACAGAGCAGGGGATCACTGCATGTGGATTATATTTGGGGTGGGGATGGGGGTGGGGGGGGTTGTGTACCAATGAAGGAGTTTTTCTTTTGCTTTTCAAGAAGAGGAGCAAACGGGGTGGGGGGGAGGTGCTTGGGTGGAGGTGGGATGGACAGGGAGAAAAGTTCAACAATGAATGAATGGAATTCCAAAATCTCTGTAGATGTTCATTGAAATGAAAAATAAATAATATTTTAAAAAAGTTTAAGGTTATAAAAACATTTTAAATAAAAAAATAAATAAACAATGGTGTGTGTCAGGGCTATATAGCTTCTCCATACTTATTCTGTCTATATGCTGAACAGATATGTTAAGAAGCTGAACTTTATGGAGAAGAATGTGGCTTCAGACTAGGAGGAAGACTCATCAACAGCCTGCTTAATGCAGATTACACAACCTTGCTTCCAGAAAGTGAAAACTACTTGAAATACTTGCTGCAGAAGATCAAAGGTTAGAGCCTTCAATATGGATTACAGCTCAACACCAAGAAAACAAAATTCTTACTGTTCAACTACGGAGCAACATCATGACAGATGGAGAAAAGATTGAAATTGTCAACAGTTTCATCTTTCTTGGATTTACAATCAGCACTGTTGGCACCAGCAGTAAAGAAATCAAGACATTGTGTTGGGAAGGCCTGCTGTCAGGGACTTCTCCAAGGTACTGAGGGGGAACAGTGATGTCAGTTAGAAGACTAAGGTGTGTTCGTTTCAAGCCATGATGTGGGAGCTGTGGTGAATGAGTCAAACTCTGGTGGCTGAATGATAAAGAGTGTCCCTGCCAACCTAGAGGCACACAGTTTGAATCCATCAGCGGCTCTGAGGGAAACAGATGGACATCCTCCTGCCGGGTGATTTACTGTCTCTGAAAAACTGCTGGAGGGTCAGCTATGTGTCCATTCCTGATTTACGGCACCTAACTTATGTGTGTATACGTATATAAATGTTTCTGGCATCTCCCTGGTAAAGTTTATTCTCATACAACAGGTGGATCCATTTTTAGTATAGAAATTGGCATAGCAGAAGAGATATGCTACAGACCAATTAAGCCAAGGACCTAGCTGTTTAATATTTATAACTCTTTTAGCTGTTGAGTCAGAACTGACTCACAGTTGACCCTCCATTGGTTTTTGAGACTGTCAGTTACAAGGAAAGGCTGGTGGTTCAAGATCGGTCACCCCAGATGGAAGGCCTAGTATCCTGCTTCTGAAGATTCAGCCACTAAAATCTCTCTGAAACACACTTCTACTGTGATACATATGGGGGTCACCATGAATTAATGATAACTAGACAAGTATTTATTACTCTTTAAAAGGATTTTCTAAAATTGATTGGTAGGTTGCTTGCATTATTTATTTATTTGATAGAAATCAAACTAGACTATGCACATCCA
>NW_006400716.1:5385-6700 GCF_000299155.1 Elephantulus edwardii | reverse complement strand
TAATAATAATTAAAAAAAAAATCAAACTAGAAGAGTCCCATTTCCAACCTGCTAAATCAACATTTCTGTACAGAACAGGCTTCTGACTAGTACTGCTGAAGTTTGAGAATCTTTATTTTAAAGCACAGTAAAACGCCTGTTATAATAGTGAAACTGCTGTCACCTTGTCTATTTTCCTGCCATCGGTCTTATTGAGTCCTATGTCGGATATAACCACTCATTGTTTTTTTTTCCATCCTATAATTAACTCAAAATTTGTCACTATTTCTTTCAAGTGTACTTTGCAGTCTAATTCATATGTATTTTTGTCATCTTTTTTTTCCCTTCCACTTGATCTTGCAGCCATTTGGAACTTCTCCTTATTTTTCCAAAGGCTCAATGGTCTGCCATAAACTGTATTTCTCTACCTGGAATCTCTTTTCCTGTCACCTTCCTCCCCTTCTTTATCTAGGGGATTTACACATTTAATAGCCAAGCTGAAATGTCACCTTCTAAGGTTGGCAAAGCTTTATCTCATTTAGTTTTGTTACTAGACAATTCCTTGGAAAGGTGGAGGGTCAGCAAAAGAGAAGATGATCCTTGACAAGATGAACTGACACAGTGACTGCAGCATCAGGTGTACCAGATAATGAGGATGGAAGAAGATAGGCAGGATTTAGATCTCTTGTTTATACAGTTGCTATGTGGCATACTTGACTTAAAGATAGCCAACAACAAGAAGGACCAGGAGACAACGCCTAGGAGATCCCTTTAACCAACCAGGTGAGATGCTCCAGAGAATTACCGAAGAGCAGAAAGGGGAAAAAAACAAAAAAACCCCCAGACAACCAACAGACTTCTCATCCTTTTAGGGAGGCTGCAGAGGGCCTACATCATTCTCAGCCAAGAAGGGCTGGCAAAGGACAAAGATATCTTGACTTTACCTCTTCTCTATTGGCACTGTTGGCAAGCGGGTGGGACTGATGTATGCATAATGGGTGAGAAACTGGATAAAAAGTTTCTCAGAAAGAAAGGGCCACACTATGTTCTCTGTGATGAGCAGGGGATACTATCCGAGTGAGGGGGGAAGACTCTCATCAGACTTAAAGCCAGACATATGCAGCAGTACCTAAATACCTTCACATTAATATCACCTATACCCCACTGCCACCCACACAGGATATTAAATTTGCTCTTCTAAACAGTCATATATCACCACCTTGAAACTTGCAAACTCTGTCAACTCTGGATTGCAACATACAGAATTTGCAGCTCTTTTTTTTAATTATTAAATTTTATTAATTTTAAACGAACATTTACAGAGATTTTGCATTCA
>NW_006400716.1:2784-4226 GCF_000299155.1 Elephantulus edwardii | reverse complement strand
CCCAGTTGTTAAAAGAGGGGAAAATTTAAACAAATGTATAACAATTTTGAACATCATAATCTTTTAAGCTTAAGGCTAGAAATATTAACAATATAATCATTTCCAATCCAGAGATACATGTTCCAATGCAGCTCCTATTTTCCATAAATGGTTTTGGTAAGAGGAATGTTGTAAATGTCGATACATTTCCACTATTCCTCCTTCATGCCACAATATAGTGTTATTAGCATGAGCAGTTATAAATCCATTGCCATCCTTACTCTAACTTAATTCTTTTTTAAAAAATTTAAATTTTGGCCGTTTGGTGTGCGCCGCCTCCCTGCCTTGCAGCGCGGGGTCTTGCGGGCACCGCTCCCGCCCTCCGCTTGCCTGGCCCGGACCGGACCGGAAGCGGCGCCGCAAGGCCTGGGCCTGGCGTGGGGGGTGGGGGGCGGGCTCTGGGGCCCGATCGGACATGGGCAAGAAGCACAAGTTGGACAAACACCTGTACGAAGAGTATGTTGAGAAACCCTTGAAGCTGGTCCTCAAAGTGGGAGGGAACGAAGTCACCGAACTCTCCACCGGCAGCTCAGGGCACGACTCCAGCCTCTTCGAAGACAAGAATGATCATGACAAACACAAGGAGAGAAAGCGGAAAAAGAGAAAGAAGGGAGAGAAGCAAGTTCCCGGGGAAGAAAAAGGGAGGAAGCGGAGGCGAATGAAGGAGGATAAAAAGAAGCAGGATCGAGACCATGTGGAGAATGACACAGAAAAAGAGCTCCACTGTTAGATCCCTGCTAGACTAGACTTGCCTCTTGAGAAGCCTCTGGAAAGTTCTTTAGCCAAACAGGAAGAAGTAGAACAGACACCTCTTCAGGAAGCTTTGAATCAACTAATGAAACAATTGCAAAGAAAAGACCCAAGTGCTTTCTTTTCATTTCCTGTGACTGATTTTATTGCTCCTGGCTACTCCATGATCATTAAACACCCAGTGGATTTTAGTACCATGAAAGAAAAGATTAAGAACAATGACTACCAGTCTATAGAAGAACTTAAGGATAATTTTAAACTAATGTGTACTAATGCCATGATTTACAACAAGCCAGAAACTATTTATTATAAAGCTGCAAAGAAGTTATTACACTCAGGGATGAAAATTCTTAGCCAGGAAAGAATCCAGAGCCTAAAGCAGAGTATAGAATTCATGGCAGATTTGCAGAAGACTCGAAAACTAAAAGATCAGACAGACTTCTCGCAGAAAGAAGAAGACAGTGTGGTTCGTGGCCAAGGGAGAAGGATGACTTCGGAGCTGCCGAGGGTCAGGCCATCAAAAGCCCCAACAAGGAAAATAAAAAGAAAGATAAAGAAATGATTGAAGATAAATTTAAAAATAATCACTTAGAAAAAGAGCAGGAGCAAATTGACCGCGTTGTTAAGGAATCTGGAGGAAAGCTGACCAGGCG
>NW_006400716.1:0-1074 GCF_000299155.1 Elephantulus edwardii | reverse complement strand
TATACCACAGCTTCTCTATCCATTCATTTGTTGATGGGCACTTAGGTTGTTTCCAACTCCTTGCTATTTTGAACAAAGCTGCAATAAACATGGGTGTAGAATTTGCAACTCTTAACAACAGTACCTTAAAGTATAAGAAAGAGGCACATAGCAACATAACGAACCAAACACAAGTTGCCTCACCCATACCAAGACGAACCTCAACGTCAAGGAAGCAGCAGTTAGGGTCAAACAATATGAACAAAAGGCTAAACAAGTATTCTAAATTCACCCAGTGAATACCCCAGAGACAGGAGGGCTGAAAAAATACACTGTGTGGGTTTCTGAGGCATTCAAGTAATTAGAACTGGTGAATGAAGGAATTGAAACCACAAACAGAGTGATAAAACACTCATTACAAGATAAAGAGCGTAAAACCAGTAGAATTCTAGAAATTATAGAAAAGCATGAAAATGCAGTACAGAATAACAAGACTGATATGGCACAAATTTTCAACATGTGAGAGGGACAATACAACAGAATAGAAAAGATGCAATAGAAGAGTGCAACAATGAATGAATGAATGGAAATCTGAAGTTTCTGTAAATTTTCATTAAAATTAATAATAATAAAAAATTAAAAGAAAGAAAACCATTATAGACAATTTCTTAAAAAAAAATTATGATCTACAGTCTCTGAGGGTCAGTTATGAGTTCCTTCTGAGAAGAAGGCATTGATTGTACTAAGTAAAAAAGACCAAAAAGAGTACATGTTGCATGATTCTAGTTATGGGATATGCCCAGAATAGGCAATTTCATAGAGACAGAAGGTAGATTAGTGGTTTCAGGGCCTAGGGAAAGGGGAAATGCCGTGCTCATTGACAGAGGTGATGATATTTTAGTATATTTGTAAAAAATAAAATTCACTATTGTTGAGCCAGACTTGCCTCATAGATATAGATATAGATAGATATAGATATATATAGATACATAGATATACACACACACATATATGGATTGTTGTTGTATACCATTGAGTCAGAACTCATAGCTGACCCTCCAGTGCATTTTCAGTGGCAGTTAATCACATGGGAGG
>NW_006400715.1:13664-15500 GCF_000299155.1 Elephantulus edwardii | reverse complement strand
TATCTGTTTACTCCTCTCTTTGAAAAAGTAAAAGAAAAATTCTTTCTTTAGTATACAATCCCCTCGCACCCCTCCCACCGCCCAAGGTACACTCCACTAAGAATAACTCCTTCATTGGTACACAATTGCCCTCCTCCACCCGCATATCCCCAACCCCAACCCCAGCCTGAGTATACTCTACTCTGCAACCCTCATTCTGGACTCTTATGAAAATAATAATGCGCTAAAATATGTTACTTTTAAATTATTCTCTCCCTCATCAGCTTCAATGAAGTAAACATAATTTATCCAGTTTTTCTCAGTTTTACCCCCACCCTAATGTCAGCCTCATTCTACAACAGTGGCACCATATAGTAGTTGTCCTTTTGTGACTGAGATATTTCACTCAGCATAACGTCCTACAGGGTCACCTATTTTGAATAATATTGCATGAGTTACTTTTTTTTCAATGCAGCGTAGTATTTCGTTGTGTGAATATACCAAAGCTGCTCTATTCATTCATTTGTTGATGGGCCCTTAGGTTGTTTCCAACTCCTTGCAATTGTGAACAAAGCCACGAGAAGCATGGGTGTGCATATATCTGTTTGGATGTCGGTTATGGTATCTTTAGGGTATATTCCCAGTAGTGGAATTGCTGAGTCAAATGGTATTTCTATTTGCAACTTTTTGAGAAAGCGCCACACCACTTTCCACCGTGGTTGCACCATTTAAACTCCCACCAGCAGTGAGTAAGTGTTCCATTCTCTCCACAACCTTGCCAGCATTTGTTGCTTGAGAACCTGGAAATCAGCCCATATATTTAGGGTCCACTGATTTTTGACAAGGAGAAGAAATCAGTTAGGTGGGGAAATGACAACCTTTTTAACAAATGGTGTTAGCAAAATTGGAAAAATATCTGCAGAAGACTCAAGCAAGTTCCACACCTCACTCCATATACAAAAACCAATTCAAGGTGGATCATGGACCTAGGACTAAAACCAAAGACTATAAACTTGATTAAAGAAAAGCTTGGAAGAACTTTAGTAGTCCTAATCCACAAGAGAAACAGTCTTCCAAGTATCCTGAAAAATCTTCAACCAGGAGAAGATAAAATAGATGAATGGGACCTTCTAAGAATCAAATCCCTGTGCACATCCAAAAACTTCTCCAACAGGGTAAGAAAGGGAAGCCACAGACTAGGAAATAGTGTTTGGTAATGGCATGTCAGATAAGAGACTTATATCTAGAATTTATAAAATACCTGAGCACCAGGACAAGATAAAGGTAAATAATCCAATAGAAAAATGGGCACAGGATATGAACAGACACTTCACCAAAGAAGATATTCAGATGGCCAACAAGTACATGAAGAAATGCTCAAAATCCCTAGCTCTGAGAGAGATGCAAATAAGACTAGCAAAAAAATGTGTTTCTAAACACAGTTGTCAATTTAAAAGTGTGTGGCAACATGTTAATAATTTCAGCGTGATCAGCACCACAGTCAGGCAGTCTTGACACCATCTGTTGTTAGATTCAGCAGTCTCTAGAGTGCTGGAGAACAATGATAATCTGTTTGGAGACTAAGGTGTGCCTGATCCAGGTCATGGCCTTTGCTATACATTAGAAAGCTAGACAATGACTAAGGATGATAGAAGGTAAGAATAATTATTCTTGATATTGAGATGTAATCTATATTGAAGGTTGGAGTCCTTGATTATCTACAGCAACATTTCAAGACCTCCTCACTTTTAACAAGAAAGGTTATGCCATCTGTAGAATGGAGGTATTTGATGAATCTTCTGCTCCTGAAGCCACATTCATCTTCATGGAGGCCAGCTTCTTGATTGATTTGTTCGG
>NW_006400715.1:1927-12109 GCF_000299155.1 Elephantulus edwardii | reverse complement strand
AATTTGAACTTCCTCCTTCATCACCAATAGGCTCTTGCTCATATGTCATTTCATGAAATTCTTCTGTGTCAGCCAATTCCTTCTGATAGAGCGACTCTGTATTTTTTTAATAGGTATGGAAAAATTATACAACCTTGATGCATACCTTTTCTGATTTTTAAAACATGCAGGGTTTCCTTGCTCTGTTCAGACAACAATTTCTTGGTCTTGGTATAGGTTTAATATGAATACAAGCATTCTATTATCTCCAAAGCCCACAGACAAGTTGTCAATGACTCATAACAACCCAATATATAATCACTTTGAACCCTGCCCTATCCTACTAATGTGACAACAACATAGGTGGAAAAGTGTGTTTTTAAAAAGACAAAAAATACTCACCAGTTATAAAATACTTGCATCCTTTGAAAAGTTGAGTGATTGACAATTAAGAACAGAAGTGTGCAACAATGAATGAATGGAATTCCAAAATCTCTGTAGGTGTTCACTGAAACGAAAAATAAACAAACTAAATTGGTAAATAAAAAAAAGTGGGGGGAGAGAATACAAAAAAAAAAAAAGAGGACAGAAGTTCAGAAAACAAACTAACTGCATTCCTTCTTATGCAACCTTAGAAAGTTAAGGAAACTTTTTCTGTCTCCATTTCTTTCTTAAAATGGACATTAAACGCCTCTCTAATAAGTATATTTTTGTTATTAAGTGTATAAATATGTATAAATACTTCAAAACCTTGACATTTTTAGCTTACTTCGACTCTGACTCACAGAAACCTTATGTAGAAAAGGAAAAAACCATTGCCTGGTCCTGAATCATTCTCCTTAACCACACCTAATACATAGCAAAGAGTTGCCACAGTGGTCTGGATTGTTATCCAGGTTAAGATGTAGGAGAATAGCACTGTTAAGACAAACGCTCTACAACCAGACAGCCTTCAGTATGTGTTTTATTTATTTCCATTTATTGCTTTATTTCATGCTAGTTATTTAACTTGCCTGTGCCTCAGTTTCCTCACTTATATAATGGGAATATTAAAAATGCCTACCCTATAAAAATACTGTAGAGATTTAATATATTAATATGCACTTAGGAGTTAAATAAATTCCAAGAACATAAGTGCTCAACAAAATATTAACACTAGATTTATTCTGACATCCAGTACACTTTAGCTGCATTCAATGTGCCCATCAACCAGGTAACAACAAATTAACGTAAACATAGGGTTCCTATGTGTATCAGTAAAACTTCACTCCACAGAGTTTTCAGTAGTTGACTTGGGGAAAAAAGCGTATTGCCAGTGTTTTTTGTTGAGGAGCCACTGAGAGGATTTCAACTCCTAATCTTTCTATTTGAAACAGGGCATGTTAACAATTTGTACCACTCAAGGGTTCCAGGCTTGGCATCAGGCAATAACTTTTAAACGAAACATAACTACTTCCCTTACAGAGCTCAGATTTTATAAAGTCCACACTTTGGATATTTTTATGAATCAAATCTATAAATATTTAGAGGCTTGTCTGACGCTAATCACCATCAATGCTTTCACTGCAAGGCAATAAACACTAGGAATTTTCATGAGAGGTACTGTGAATAGGACAGATGCTTTTGTTCATAAATTGGGCAGTGACCTCAATCATTAATAAGCAAATCATGGAAAAAGTGGCAAGAGAATAGTATGAAGTAATTTGTTAAGGAATCCAATGAATTTATTCAACACAAATAGTCAAAACAAAGAATTTATTCTTAATCCTGCCATGCTAATGGCTTCTGTTAAAGTGAAAGTGATTAAATTAAATTTGGCTTTAATTTGTTGAAGCTAGATGCCGTTTTCCCCAATGTGATAAATTACTGTGAGAGCAAGTCAAATAACGTGAGATTTACTATGAGCCTGGTGTTCCACGAAAGTGGAATGAAACAAAAGCAATTCAAGAGTTATTTAGCATATAGTTCACCGAGTTCTACAAAGAAACAAATTATTAAAACCTCACATATCTTTACTATTGTTTAGGTCTTGTTAAAGAGGGAATTACTTTTACCTAAGTAGTAGAATAGAACAAAATCATTAGATGTGGCCATGGAAGGTCTTCTTGGGCCAAATCATGATGTAGTCAGATATCCAAGGACGCTATAGTATCATAGAAATGTTCCTACTATGAAAGAGACCAGAAGTGATTTATCCTAACTCTCTCACTTTATATATTATGAAACTAAGGTCCCGAAAGGTTTAACGTCCTGTCAAGTCTCATTCACAGTAAAGGCAAATGTAGAATGCAGTTGTTTTGCACTCTTTTCATCCAAATGGGAAAGAAAGATGGAAATGAGGTAGGGAGAGTAAACATGGGCCATGGGCGCACAGCTTGACCTAGTCTCTCAGACTGAAGTTTATTTAATATTCATAGAACACAATTTTCTAAAGCTCTTCTTTCTCCAATTAAGTAGGTATTAACTTACCCTTCAGCTATGTAATACGTGTGTTCCAACTTTTATTTCTTTACTATTTTAAAAGTTGTACTAAAATAGAGTGCTTGCATTCATGAACTTTAAATTAAAGGGGGAAAAAGATTCTATCGAGCTTAAACTTTGTGAGAAATTAACAGCCCACATCTGTATCTCTCCCTCAGAGACAAAAAACAGAGTAGGAGAGTCAACTGAAAATCCTCGGAAAGGGAAGAAGAAGCACCTGCAAGCATAGCAGAAGGAAAGGCCACAGGGGGGTAATGAAGGGTCACAGCAGAAAGAAGGAGAAAAATAATCAGAATGACTCAAGAATCTTCACTTCGTATCAAAACAGAATGTGGTAAATTTAATCTGTCATGAGGAAGCTGGCCTTCTTGACACAGGCAAAGGGTAATTACACAGGGAGTCACTCTCCAAAGAAAACTGTTTTTAAAAGTGGAAACCAATGGGTGTATTCTCCCCAGCACCACCGTCTGCCACTGATTTTTTTTTCCCTGCCACTGAATTTGTGGGTTTTGCATTTTACCTGAAGTGTCTGATTAAATCACTGACACTTGAAGCAGAACAGGAACGTATAATCTTGACACTGCACTGAGCTCATGGAGCCAACAACTGTGCGGGAGACAGCAGAGACTTGAACTTTGATACTGACAGCATTAAGTGGCGTCAAAGGAGAGAGACACGTAGTATTTTGAACTGTTCTAGTAAGAAGCACTGGCTGTGTCAGTTTGCAAGAGAGGGAGAGATAAAATTAAGAACAATGTCTTGCGGAGACTTGCCTGAGGTCAAGAATTCATAAGAAGAAAAGAAAGAAAAGATGATTTGCTCAACACCACCATGCCAACCTCTGTGCCAAGAACATTTCCCCCTCTAGCTCCTACTCAAAACATGAACTAGAAAGAATATGGTAAATGGCTGAACGAGGCTAAAAGATTCCAAATTGACATCCGAGAGTACAGTTTAGTTTTGCTAAAGTTTACATATCTTTCCTCTTGCCAGTACAGAGAGAGCCCATAATGCGTTCACGTCTTAATCCAGAGTTCTTTCAATTAAGTATAAGCCTGCTCTAATCTGTGCACTTGACATCAAGACTTAGGTCAGAAGTGGATCTTTCTTAAATGCACCCAGAAATTCCATATTAGGTAAACTTACAACGTGAATACTCTGATACCAGTTTGTAGAGATTGGCTATTTTTACATGCTAACAGGCTTACTATTATCACTAGTGTATGCACCAGATTTTTCAATTCAAAAAGTTCAACTCCCCAAATATCTTCTAGTCTTCCTTCCTGTGTATTACTCACTGCCCCTTATGTCCATTCTGACAAAGCAGCACATCTTCTCAGGCTCTAATATCATGCTCTGTGGAGATTTTATTCATTTTTCTACATACTTTTACCACTGTCTACAAAGAGGCCTCATAGGCACTCTTCATATTTTTTTTCTTCTTCTTGATTTGAGTTCAAAAGGCATCAAGCCAAGGATTCTACATGCCAAGAACCAGCGTTTAAGTTCCTTGATGGCATTCTTTAAATTTCATTTCTATGATCAATTTTTGTAATGCCTTATTCTTGAGTCTAGGTATTGCTTTTTCAATGCAGTGTCAAATTGACTTGGCATGTAAGAGTGGTTTCTGGCAAGTTTCATGTTTTAAAAAAGGTAAGCCACAACTTTTCAGTTCAATAAGACTGTATTTGGAAGTAGTTTATAGTCTTCTGCTTCTTCACAGAAAACAAAGAAATAGCACAATATTGAGACATCCTTGATTTTATCCTTTTTGATCCATTTTTGCTTTACACTAGTTTTCAAAGTTTCAGAATAACTGTAGGACTCACAAAAAGGAAAGAATAGTATTGCTTCTAAAGATCAGTTAAAGATAGTTCAGCTGCCTCACTTGTTGACAAATTCAAGGAAATAATAAAATCTCAGGCTGTTGAATTGTGAATTTGAATCAAGGTATAACTCCCATAAAAATGAAGATCAATAGTTTCAGAAACATTTTTAATGTCTTAAAAAGTAGTATAGGTCTGCAGCCAAAAAAGAATATAACTCTTTCACTCACTGATTGACCAGGACTGATGTGGAGGGGTAGGATATCTTTAGAAGGAAAAAGAAGTTGAAATATTTTATAAATATCAATGTCCACTAAAATCTGCACTTACAGATCATCAATATTTGCTTAATTCTTCTGAATGAAAAATAATACTGACCCTACCCCAAAGGAGAAAATTCTACATGCTTATTGCTTCAAGCTTTCAGTGGTTGGTAGGAATCTCTGTACTGGAGTGTTATGCAGTAATTTGTACTTAGCTGCACATGAATCTTCTCTTTTTCTGGGCAACTACAAAGTAAAAACAAAACAAAAAAGTAAGTTACTTGTTTCCTCTATCACTGCTTAAGTATCACCAGTTGCCATTAGATGGATTCTGAATCATGAATACTCCATTTGCATGCTCCATAGAGTTTTCAGTGTTTAACGTTTTAGAAGTACCAGGCTTTTCTTCCACAGTACCACCTGAGTGAACTAGACATTCCAACATTTCAATGAGCCTGTTGACACTTTGACCATTTGGACCTATAAGGACTTAATATTAAATGATGGAACGGGATAAATGCAAGTTTTCTTCTGTAGGAAAGAGAAGTAAGAGACAAAGAATAAATACTAATTCACAGCTTCTTATTCTGAAATTAGATTGTGTTTCTTGAGAGGGTATAAATTCCATTCCCTAAAGAGGGTTTCCTAGTCCATTGTCCTCTATTACTTTTTTAATCTGAACTCTATTATTAGCATTGAGCATTTTCAGAAAGCATCTTAACTCTTTAAAAAGTTACAACATATTTTAGTTTAGGTCTTAATTTCTTCTTAATTGGTGTCTTTTATTTTAAGTAATATGCCAAGTATACACCAAAAAAAATTCTATATAAAATATTTACTTCTTTTTCTATTGAACCTGACCGAGCTAAACAATTACTTGAGTGATTTTTCATCCAACTGAAAAGGCATGCTGGGTCCTCCTTTATCCACTTAGAAGTTTTAACAATATATGTTACAACCATGCGTTTTATTTTATCCTTGCTTTTCAGTTGCATCTCAATAAGTCTTTAGAGCTAAAAACGTTTCTCAGCATATTCATTTAACTTTTACTCTCTGAACTGAGAGTCACCTCCTCCAATGTCTAAACTCTCTACACACTTTCCTTCCTGCTTCTGATCAGTTAAATAAATTTCTGAACTTGTTTGTTTCTTGTATTACCTTGTTGAATGCTGTCAAGAGAAATCAACATACTGTACTAACACCCAATTTCTTGCCTAAAACCTAAAAACCCATTAAAGACAACAGTAATGAAACAACTTTACTCTCCTCAAGTTTATTTTGACTATAACTTTCTATCAGGTTTATAAATCTATTTAAATTTATAGGAGGAGAAAAACTATTTTTCTGGTGCAGAGCAGCTGGTGGATTGAAATCGTTTGGTTGACAGCTAAACAGGTATTTACATCACCAGAATATCTTACAAATTTGAGAGGGTTTTCTAGTTTGTTTGGTTTTGGGTTTTTGGTGGGGTTTGGTTTTGTTTGTTTGTTGTTTTTTTTTTGGTGTTTTTGTTTTGTTGGGGTTTTTTGTTTGTGGGTTTGTTGGTTTTTTTTGTTTATTGTTTTTTGTTTTGTGTGTGTGTGTGTGTGTGTGTGTGTGTGTGTGTGTGTGTATGTGTGTGTGTTTTAATGACCATATCAGGTAACAGTCTGGGATAACTTTCATTTCGGCATACCACTGATTGCCTAATGACTCTAAGTATCTACTATCTGGAAAAGCAACCCACCACCTTACATCTCAAGCAAACCACATATTTACTTACACATATTATTGTTATTGTTAGATACCATTGAGTCAACTACTTTTGTAGTGACCCTAAGAACAACAGACCAGAATCGTGCCTTATCCTGTACCATCTGCACACTCAATAACATGCTCTAGTCCATTGTAAGGGCGTCAGTTCATCTCCTTGATGATCTTCTTCTCTTCCACTGACACTCTACCTTTCCATGCAGGATGTCTTTTTGCAAAGACAAGCCCCTTCTGACAACATGCCTGAAGTACTTGAAATGAAGCTTCACAAGTCTTGCCTCTGCAGAACATCCTGCTCACATTTACTCTGAGATACATTTACTTGGTCTTTTGGCAAACCATAGGATATCCAATACTCTTCACCAATAACATAATTAAAAAATCTAGATCTCTCTCAGTCTTCCTTATTAATTGTCTAACTTTCAAATTCATAAGAACCAATTTAAAATGTTGATTTTGCTGTTATGTGCCTTAGAGTTGCTTACAACTCATAGTGACCTTATGTACAACAGCTCTGAACCTTTCTCTGTCCTGAGCCAACCTCATTGTCTCTGACACACCCACCCCCATTAATTACACCAGTCACTGAATCAATCCATCTCATCGAGAGTCTTCCTCTCTTGTGCTTTTCCTCTACGCATCCAAGAATGATGTCCCTCGCCAAGGACTAATCCCTCTTTGCAACACTCCCAAAGTATGCCAGATGGAACATGAGAATCCTTGCCTCCAAGGAGCAGCCTGGTTCTACTCTTACCAGTATGAACTAGCTTGTTCTTCTAGCAGTCGATGTTATATTCAATACTCTTCTTCAGCACCACAGCTAAAAGGTATTAAGTCTTCTTCTTTCATCCCTAATCGTTGTCCAGTTTTCTGATTCATAGAAAGTAATTGTGAAGGCCATGGCTTGGATCAGTCACACTTTAGTCTGCAGAATGACATCGTTGTTCTTTAGAACACTGGTGATGTCGTTGACAGCAGATTTTCCCAATGAATTTCATCTTTAGCTTTCCTGGCCGCTGATACACAAGTGTGGATTGTGGACCCAAGCAAATTGAAGCTCTTTCAACTTCAATCTCTTCATCAGCTATCATGATGCTACCAATTGACCCAGTGGTGAAAATCTTTGGTTTTTGTTTTGTTTTGTTTTTTATATTGAGCTTCAGTCCATATTGAAGGCTTCAGTCCTCGACCTTGTACAACAAATATTTCAGGCCCAAGTCAGTTTTGAGAAACAAGGTTGTGTCATCTACAAATGCAGATTGTTGATGAGTTTTTCTCCAATCCTGATGCCACATTCATCCTCATAGAGCCCAGCATCCTGGATGATCCATTCTACATATAGGTTCAAAAGGTATGGACATAGGACATATCCCTGGTGTACACTATTCCTGATTTTGAACTATTCAGTGTTTCCTTGTTACATTCTGACTACTGCCTCCTTGTTCAAGTATAGGTTCACATAAGCACCATCAAATGCTCTGGGGTTCCCATTATTCTCAAAGATTGTTGTGATCCACACTGTCAAATGCCTTTATGTAGTCAATGAAACACAGATAAACATTCCTCTGGTACTCTGCTTTCAGCCAAGATCCACCTAACAGCTATAATATCCCTAGTACGACAGCCTCTTCTAAATCCATCCTGCACTTCTGGCAGGTTTTGAAGTAGGACATCACACTTGGAAGCATGGAGAGACAGCACAGGGGAGGAAGACACCGGATGAGATGGATTTACACAGTAGCTGTGGTAATTGGGGCAGAAGTGTCAAAGTCAGTGGCCCTGGCTCAAGATAGGGCTGGCTTCAGAGCTATTTGTACACAAGTACTCAATGGCACATAAAAACATCAACAATACAAGTTGACTAGGTATGGAGAAAGAATGCAGACTTTATGTTTGCCTTTCCTGATTTTAAACCATGCTGGGTCCCTATGTTCTGTTAGTATAACTGCTTCTTGGTCTATGTATAGGTTTAAAATAAGCACAAATAAGTGTTCTAGGATTCCAGTTCTCAATGCTATCCATAATTTGTTATGATCTATGTGGTTAAATGCCTTTACATAGTCATGAAAATGCAAGTAAACATCTTCTCTTTCAGCCAAGAGCTGACATCAATAGTGATATCCATTGTAAGGCAGCATCTTAAGAATCCAGCTTGAATTGCTAGTAGTTTCCTATCTACCATTTTAAATAGTGCTCAGCAAAATTTTACTTGCATATGATAGTAATTTCCATTTTTTTTTCTTGTTTATTGGCATGGTGATAATTTCCAGTCAGTTGGTCAGGTGGTAGTCTTCCAGATTTCTTGTCATAGTCCAGAGAGTACTTATAGAGTTACATCTGTTTGTTAAAATACGTCAATTGGCATTCTGTCAGTTCCTGGGGTCTTAGATTTTGCAATGCCTCAGTGCAGTTTATATTTCTTCCTTCACTACCATTCGTTTTTGGTCAAGTGCTTCTCATGAAATGGTTTCATGTCAACCGATTCTTCTGGGTTTAGTGATTCTTTTTATTCATGCCTTTCGATGTTCCTCACATCATTCAATATTTTGTCAATAGAATTATTTAATTTTGCAGGTTTATGCTTTGCTTTTGGTTTTCCTTATTCAGAGTTTTCACATTTTATTATGTACTTTGTTTTGTCTATTCTAACTACCTTGTACAATCTTCTGTTCATTTTTTTTTTTTTTTACTTTTACATTGTTTTCCTTTGTTTTGACTTGGGAAGGAGCCACACAGCCAATCTGACAGCATGCGATTTGAATTCGTTAGCTGTTCCATTGGAGAAAGATAAGCAATCTCCTCCAGTACGATTACTGTCTCTGGAAATATGATGTAAGATATCAATCTGTTATGACTTTATGGTGCATAACAACAACTATATCTATGTATATGTATATGTATATGTATATGTATATGTATATGTATATGTATATGTATATGTATATATGTGTGTGCATATATATTTGGAAGTAGAAGTGCATCCACTTCCTAAATAATGTGCCTCTATGAGCCTTTATAAATGTTAATAGTTGTAGAGGGCGCACAAGGGCGACAGCACACAAAGTCTTATTTGCTAAGGACTGGTGACTTGGCAGCTTAATATCTAGGAACAAACAGCAACCACTAACTCCCAGCGCTGCCCAAGCCCTGCAGCCCCACCCATCCCACCACACCACCGTGTCCAGAGACACCATCCCACCACCTTCCCATGCCCCCACTCTTCTGGCACACCTTGGTGGCCTTGCACAACCCTTCACCCCTGGCGGTGCTCCAGGACCACTAGAGACACCTTGGCAAAGCACAGAGACCTACAAACAGCCATGGACAGTAGATTCTGAGTCAGCACACACAGGTACTCCATAGATCCAGCTATCGTCTTAAGCCACCAATCGAGCTGCTGTGGGACTGATCTGCCATGAGAAAGGCTGGTAGGATCCTAATTGGATTTTCTTGGGAACCGCCAATTGTCTGGGAGAGTACACAAGGGTGAGCCCACTGGTAGGAATTTGGCTGAGCTCTCTTGGGCCATGTCAACTGCCCAGGAATGAGCGGGCCAGTGATAATTTGGCTGAACTTTTGTAGAGACTGCAGACCAGCCAGAGGCAAGTGGGTTGGTGGGAATTTGACTTTGTCTTCTTGAGTCCCCTTGGACCCAGGAGCCTTCCTGGGCAGGGGCCACTGTGCAAGGGCAACTGTGTGAGCACCACTGGACAGGTACCAGTGAATGAAAACCACTGGGTGGGAGATGGACAGTTGGAATTTGAATAGGGACACCAATTGTAAGCACACCCAGACAGCTGAGATCTGAGTGAGGTTCCCCCAAGTGGTTGACCTGCCCTTGTGATTGCCCCAACCATGTGCATGTCCCACCCCATTTGGCT
>NW_006400715.1:0-1412 GCF_000299155.1 Elephantulus edwardii | reverse complement strand
GGATGAAACACAAACTTGAAGAATTACAGGACACTACAAAAAAAAAAAAAACCAGGAGGAACTAAGAAATAAATACATACATACATACATACATACATACATATATAAACAGTCCTGAACAATGTAGAGAAAACAAACAAGTCATCAGCGGCACTGGAAACACAAGAGACCACTATCCAAAATATGAGGTCCAGTGTTTAAGATACTGTCAACATAATGGAGGGACACATGAGCAGAGCTGAAGAGATGGAACACAGAACCAGTGAAATAGAAGGCAAAAATGTCACCAATGAACTGCTAGAGCAAAAAAGCAGACTCAAAAAGGAAGGAAAAAGAAGAAAACCTAAGAATAATGTGGGACAGGAGAAATAACATACACATCATTGGAACCCCAGAACAGGAATAAGCAAGTAAAGGCACTGAAAAAGTTGTGGAAGAATTACTAGAGGAAAATTTTGCAGGCATAATGAAGAGAGAATATATATACAAGAAGCTCAGCGAACACCATATAGACTAGACCCCGAAAGAAAAACATCAAGGCATAACATAGTTAGATTTGCCAGAACCAAAGATAAGGAGAGAATCCTGAAAGCACCAAGGGATAAACAAAGAGTAACCTATAAGGGAGAGCAGATAAGATTAAGTACCGATTTCTCAAAAGAAACCATGCAAGCAAGAAGAGAGTGGAAGGTCATATATTAAATACTCAAAGAACACCACAGTCAACCAAGAATACTGTATCCAGCAAAATTATCTATCAAATATGAAGGAGAGATCAAGAGATTCCCAGAAAAGCAGAACCTAAGAGAGTTTGTAAAAATAAGACCAGCATTGCAGGAAAGACCCAGAGATGTCCTTCTTACAGAGATACCACAGGAATCATCATGGACCAAAGTAACTAGCAATAACACCAAAAAGAACTCAACACAATAATAGCAATAAAACCTTGTCCCTCAATAATCACACTGAATGTAAATGGTTTAAATGCACCACTGAAAAGAAAGAGTAGCAGACTGGATAAAAAACCAAAATCAATCAATATGCTGTCTACAAGAGACAGACCTGAAAAATAAAGATAAAGACAGACTAAAAATAAAAAGGGTGGGGAAAAATATATCAAGCAAATGGCAACCAGAAAAAAGGAGTAGTGGTATTAATCTCTGATAAAATAAATGTTGTTGTTGTTATGTGCCGTCGAGTCGTTTCGGACTCATAGCGACCCTATGCACAACAGCTCTAAACCCTGCTATATCCTGCGCCAACTGCACAACCTCTGACACACCAATCCTGATTACCCCAGTCACCGAATCAATCCATCTCATAGAGGGTCTTCCCCTCCTGCGCTGTCCCTCCACCCTCACAAGCATGATGTCACTCTCCAAGGACCCGTCCCTCCTGGCAACATGTCCAAA
>NW_006400714.1:12736-15497 GCF_000299155.1 Elephantulus edwardii | reverse complement strand
CATCTCTTCTATAATCCTCAGTCCAGCTCTCAGATGCATAGCAAGCAATTGAGAAGACCATAGCTTGGACAGATCTTAGTCTTTAGACTTACATAGTGGGTCTCTTAACACTCTCAAGTTCTTTGGTCTTTTGATTTTCTGGCTCCTGGTACCAAGGTTGATTGTGGACTTGAGTAAAATTAAATAGAAAACAAATGATTTTTTTTTCTCCATCCATACTGATGCTGCCAATTGATCCAGAATCTATGTTTTCTTGACGTTGAGATACAATCCATATTGAAGACTGTGGATCTTCTGCAGCAAATGTTTCAAGTCCTCCTCAATTTTGGCTAGCAAGGTTGTGTAATCTGCATAACACAGATTGTTGATGAGTCATCCTCTAATCCTAATGCCAAATTCTTCTTCATAGAGTCCAGCCTCCCAAATGATCTGTTCTGCATATAGATTGAAAATGTATGGAAAAAGACACATTCCTGATCCACTCCTTTATTGAATTTGAACCATAAAGTGTTTCCTTGCTCTGTTCTGAAGACTATTTCCAGTTCTAAGTATAGAGTTCACACGAACACAACCAAGTGTCCTGGAATTCCCATTCTAAATGTTAGCCACAATTTGTTGTGATCCACACTGTCAAATGCCTTTGCATAGTCAACAAAACACAAATAGACATTCTTCTGGTACTCTCTGCTTTCAACAAAGATCCATCTGACATTGGCAATGATATTGCTCTGTTTATCAACTGGTTTAGGAGTTGTACTGCCATTCCAAACGTAACCAGTTCAGAACCGCCAGCATCACCAAGGGAGAAAGATGGACCAGCTCTGAGACTGTTCAAACTAGATGGCAATAAGTTTGACTTCACTAAATGTAATGTCCTTTTCCAAGGACACATAAAGAACCCTCCGGATAATATGCTCAAAGTAAGTGAGATGATGTCCCAAATTTGTGTTTTCTATGTGGAAACTGAGAATTGTGACTGCACTACACTGCCTCAAGAGAATATTTGACTCTAAAACTTCAAGTTCAACCATTATGGAAAGCAGTATGTTGCCTTCTTAGAAAGTTAGAAATAGAAATACCATTTGACCCAGCAATCCCACTATTGGGAATATACCCTAAAAAACCATAACTTTCACCCAAGCAGATATATGGACACCCATGTCAATTGCTACTTTGTTCACAATAGCAAAGAACCCAAGTACCCATCAACAAATGAATGAATACAGAAGCTGTGGAATATTCACACAATGGAATATTATTCAGCACTAGAAAAGAACATGTGAAATATTATACAAAATGAGTGAACATGGAGGATATTATGCTGAGTGAAATATCTTAGTCACAAAAAGACAAATACGACATAAGCAACAAATATGACATAAGCCACTGTTATAGAACAGGACTGATATGAGAGTTGGGGGGAGACCAAGAAAAGAGGGCATAAATAATACACATAGCATTGAAACAGACAAGGGAGAGAACTGTATAAAAGGAATATATGATTTGGTATTATTGGCATGACAAGAGTCCAGAATAAGAGTTGCATAGTAAAGTGGCCTGGGGGGGGGGGCAGGGCAGAAATGTATAACAATGACATAATTTTTTTCTAAAGATAAAAGTGAACTGTGGGGAGGAGGGACAGAGAGGAACATGTGCAACAATGAATAAATGGAAATCCAAGTTCTTCATAAACTTTTATTAAAATCTAAAACCAAAAACAACACAAAAAAAAGAAAAAACCTTCAAATCAAGTCAGGATCATTTGGTAAACATGTCTGTTTCCTTTCAGTTCTTCCTATTGTTGTTGTTGTTAGGTACCATCAAGTCAAGAACATCTCATAGAGACCCCATGAACAAAAGATCTGGGCCTAGTCCTATCCTGCTCCATCCTCATACTTCCTGAAACACAAGAGCCCATTGCAGCAGTCATCCTGTCAATTCACCTGGTTGAGGGTCTTCCTCTCCTTTGCCAACCCTCCACCCTCCCCACCATGTCCTTTGCCAAGGAATAGAACCTCCTAGAAATATGTCCAAAGTATGTGAAGTGAAGCCTCATCATCCTTGCCGCCAAAGAGCAGTCTGGCTGAACCCTCTCAAAGACATATATATTCATTCCCTTGGCTGTTCATGAGATGTTCAGTGCTCTTCTCCAATACTACAGCTCAAAGGCATCAATTCTTTTTATGTCATCCTAATTCATTGTACAGGTCTCAGATTCATAGCTAGTAATCTGAAAAACTATGGCCTGTAGCAGATGTACGTTAGTCCTCGAATAGACATTACTACTCTTCAATAATTTGGAAATATCCCATTATGAAGATTTTCCCAGTGCAATATGTCTTATTTCCTGACTGCTCATACCAAAGGTATTAATTGTGGGTCTAAGCAAGATGAAGTTGTTGACAGTTTCAATCTCCTCTCCATCCATCATGACACGACCTTTGGTCCAATGGTAAAAATTTTTGTTTTCTTGATATCCATACTGAAGACTGCATTCCTTGACCTTCTGCAACAAGTGCTTCAAGTCCTCCTCACTTTCAGCAAACAAGGTTCTATCTTCTGCATAATGCAGATTACTGATGAGTCTCCCTCCAATCCTGAAGCCACATAAATATTCATAGAGTCCAGCTTCTCAAATAATTTGTACAGCATATATATTGGTCAGGTATGAAGATAGAATACATCACTGGTGGTTTTATAAGTGAATTTTATCAAACATTCAGAGAAGAACTGTCACCAATTCTACATAAACTATTTCAGA
>NW_006400714.1:9600-11001 GCF_000299155.1 Elephantulus edwardii | reverse complement strand
TATGAACATCCAAAAACTTCTTCAATAGGGTAAAAAGGCAAGCCACAGACTGGGAAAAAGTATTTGGTAATGAAATGTTAGATAAAGGACTTATATCTAGAATTTCTAAAATACTTGAGCACCACAACAAGATAAAGGTAAATAATACAATTGAAAAATGAGCACAGGATATGAACAGGCACTTCACCAAAGAAGACATTCAGATGTCCAACAAGCACATGAAAAAATGTTCAAAATCCCTACCTCTAAGAGAGATGTAAGTCAAGACAACTATGAGATATAATCTCACCCCAGACAGAATAGCAAAATTTAACAGGACAGCAAGCAACAAAGGCTGGTGAGGTTGTGGAGAAACTGGAACTCTTATTCACTGTTGGTGGCAGTGTAAAATAGTGCATCCACTGTGTAAAGCGGTGTGGTGCTTTCTCAAAAAGTTGCAAATAGAGATACCATTTGACCCAGCAATTCCACTACTGGGAATATACTCTAAAGAGACCATAACCACCATCCAAGCAGATATATGCACACCCATGTTTTTCGTGGTTTTGTTCACAATAGCAAAGAGTTGGAAACAACCTAAGTCCCCATCAACATATGAATGGATAGAGAAGCTGTGGTATATTCACCCAATGGAATACTATGCTGCCTTGGAAAACAAGGAACTCATGCAATATTATTCGAAATGGGTGACCCTCAAGGACATTGTACCGAGTGAAATATCTCAGTCACAAAAGGACAAACACTCCATAGTGCCATTGCTGTAGAATGGGACAGACATCAGGGTTGGGGTAAGAATGAGAAAAAGTGGATGAATTATGTATACTGCATTGAAACAAATGAGGGAGAGAACAGTTTAAAAGCAATATGTTTTAGGGCATTGTTATTATCATAAGAGTCTGGAATGAAGGTTGCAGAGTGGAGTATACTCGGGGTGGGATGGGGGGTTGCGGGGGGATTGTATACCAATGAAGAAATTTTTTTCTTGTACTTTTCAAAGAGAAGAGCGAACTGGGCTGGGGAGTGGGGTGGGAGAAAAGTGCAATAATGAATGAATAGAAATCCCAAATCTCTGTAAATGTTCATTGAAATTAATAATAATTAACCCCCCCCAAGTTCTATTAAAATCACAATAAAAATTAATAAATTATATTTTAAAAAAAAAACAAACCATGCTACACTCACTTCCCAATTCCAAACCATACAGTACACCCCTGCTCCGTTCATACAACAGACTCCTGACTCAGGTATAGTTTCCTCATGAGCACAATCAAGTGCTCTGAGATTTCTATTTTTTTTTTTTTTTAGACCAGTGGGAAATAATTTTAATCAAAGAATTGTACATTTTCGTCTCACAATCCTGCTTGTAATAGGAAATCACATTGTGATTCATTTCACTATAGG
>NW_006400714.1:7468-8825 GCF_000299155.1 Elephantulus edwardii | reverse complement strand
GGCACATCATGCCAGGACGGGGTGGAGGGATACCTGGAGGTTCAGGGGGAGGTAGCCGTGGTGGAGGTCCCCGAGGAGGAGGTCCAGGAGGCAGACCAGGAGGTGGGCTGGGAGGTGGGCTCGGAGGTCGGCCTGGGGGTGGTCCTGGAGGTAATAGTCGAGGTAACGGCCCACGGAGCCCTGGCATTTCAGTTGGTCTTAGGAATGGAGGCGCTCCTGGTGGTGGTCCAGGAGGAAGGCCTGTAGGTGGTCCAGGTGGCCTCAAAGGTGGAGCAGATGGTGGTCCAAGAGGAGGTGGTCCTGGCATGGGAGGTGCTTGTATCTGAGAAGGGGGAACAGCCTGCTGCTGTGAAGAACCAGTAGATGTGCCATTAGAAAGAAATTCTTCTTTATGCTTCTTTTGTGACTACTTTTCTGCTTCAGAATCATCAGAGTCATCTTCATCATCATCTTCTGAAAAAACTTCTACTTCCCGTCCTTCTTCAGGGATTTCCTGTCCAGCCATTCGAAGCATCATGGCTTGAAGAGGAGTCAGCTCCTTAATGCTCTTCTTCCTCTTCCTCGATTGTCCAGTCATATCTGCAAATCGTACACTCAGACCTGACTTCTTCTGTTCATTGCTCTCTCTCTCATTATCATCTCTATGCACAAATTCATCCTCCTCACTTTCTCCATCTGATCTGTCATCAGTGCTGTCGTCAGTGCTCTCATCATGCTTGTCTTGATCCATGTCTTCAGGATAAGCATCATCTTCACTGGTGCTAGAAACATCATCATCATGACCTCGCTGACCAAGATCAGGACTATATAACATATCTTCATCTCCTCTACGAGCGGGAAGATCCAGTGCAAAGCCCACTTTACGGCCATACATCTGTAAGACTTGAGGAGGAGGAGGCCCAGGTGGAGGGCCAGGAGGCTTTCTCCCGGGAGGCAAGTGTGGAACACCATGTCCAAGAAGAGGAAGTATAGAAACTGCCCAAGTTGGAGGTCCATAAGATGAGGTCTTCTTTTTTTAATTTTATTTTATTAATTTTAATGAACATTTACAGAGATTTTGGATTTCCATTCACTCATTGTAGCATTTTTTCCCCTGCCCATCCCTCCCCCCACAGTTTGCTCTCCTCTTTGAAAAGTAAAAATTCCTTTATTGGTATACAATCCCCCCACACACACACACAGTATACTCCACTATGCAACCTTCATTCTGAACTCCTGTCATAATCATAATACCCTATCCTATATCGCTTTTAAACTGCTTTCCCCCATCTGTTTCAATGCAGTATACATAATTTATCCAAATTTTCTGTCCACCCCAACCCTGATGTCAGTCCTGTTTTACAACAGTGGCACTATG